>NW_027203415.1:0-79395 GCF_024711535.1 Dipodomys merriami | reverse complement strand
GAGGACCAGAAGGCTTTACAGCAGAATTCTATAAGGCCTTCAAAACACAGCTCACACCAATACTACTTCAACTCTTCAATTAAATTAAAAGAGAAAGTTCACTACCGAATTCATTCTATGAAGCCATAATAACCCTCATCCCCAAACCAGACATGGACTCATCACAGAAAGAGAACTATAGACCCATTTCTTTGATGAACATTGATACAAAACTTCTCAACAAAATTTTGGCCAATTGACTTCAACAATTCATTCAAACAATTCATCATCTAACAGGATACATTTCAGGGATGCAAAGCTGATTCAATATACGCAAATCAATTAATATTATTTATCACATCAACAGGAGCAAGGATAAGAACCACATGGTTATCTCAATAGATGGCAAAAAGGCATGTGACAAGATACAACGCCCCTTTATGATGAAGGTTCTGGAAAAATTAGGAATCCATGGAACATTCCTCAATACAATAAAGGCTGAATATGATAAACCTACAGCCAGCATTATACTTAATATTGAAAAACAAAAGCCATTTCCTCTTAACTCAGGAATGAGACATGAATTTCCAAGCTCTTTACTTCTCTTCAATCTAGTATTAGAATGCCTAGCTACAGGAATAAGACAAGATGCAAACCTAAAGGGGATCCAAATAGGGAAAGATGAAGTAAAACTCTCCCTCTTTGCAGATGTCATGATCTTGTAGTTAGACAATCCCATAGACTCCACTCCCGAATTCCTCAAGGTGATTCAAAACTTTGGCAAAGTAGCAGGGTATAAAATTAACCCTCAAAAATCAATGGCTTTTCTGTATGCCAACAATGAGAAAAGTGTGGCTGAAATTAGGAAAACAATTCCATTCGTAATATCCCTACAAAAAATAAAATAACCAAAAAACTGAAGGACCTCTATGATGAAAACTTTAAAAACATGAAAAATGAAATCAAAACAGATCTTAGAAAATGGCAAAAACTCCCATCTTCCTGGAATGGAAAAATCAACATCTTGACAATGGCAATACTTCCCAAGGCTATCTACAAATTCAATGCGATACCTATCAATATTCCATCCTCATTCAAGAAAATAGAAAAAGCAATCCAATAATTCATAGGGAACAATAAATACCCCAAATAGCAAAAACAATCCTCAATAGAAGGAACAGTGCTGGAGGAATATCAATGCCAAATTTCAAATGCTACTACAAAGCAATAGTAATCAAAATAGCTTGGTACTGGCACAAGAACAGACCTCAGGACCAATGGAACAGAATTGAAAACCCAGAAATGAAACTACAGACCTATAGCCTTCTAATATTCGATAAGGGAGCTAACAAAATACATTGGAAGAAAGACAGCTTCTTCAGTAAATGGTGCTGGCAAAACTGGTTAACTACTTGTAGAAAAATAAAGCTAGATCCTTATATACCACACTGAACCTGAATCAACTCCAAATGGATCAAAGACCTGGATGACAAAGCAGACAATCTGAAAACATTACAGGATGGAATAGGAGAAATCCTAGGTCTCTTGGCACAGGCTGAAATTTTCTTAATAGAGACCTAGAAACACAACAAATCAAAGAAAGTTTGGACAAATGTCATTGCATGAAATTGCAGAGATTCTGTATGGTAAAGGACCTAGTTAGCCAGATCAATAGAAAGCCCACGGATTGGGAGAAAATCTTCATTAGCCATACAACAGACAAGGTTCTCATATCTACAATATACCTGGAACTCAAAAAAATTAAATCCCCCAACAACAAATCTTCAAAGAAACAACTGCCCAATAAATAAGTGAGCTAAAATCTTAAAGAGAATCTTCTCTAAAGAGGAAAGAAGGATGGCCAATAGACACATGAAGATATGGTCAACCTCTCTAGCCATAAAAGAAATGGAAATCAAAACAACATTGATATACCACCTCACTCCAGTTAGAATGGCTATACTCAAGAACTCTAATAACAGCAGATTCTGGAGGGGATGTGGACAGAAGGGAACCTTACTGAATTGTTGGTGGGAGTGTAAACTTGTTCAAACACTTTGGAAAGTATTATAGAGGTTTCTCAAAAGACTCCACGTAGAACTCCCTTATAACCTAGCAATCCGACTATTGGACATTTACCCAAATGTTTACAAACAAGACCACACTAAAGCTACCAGTACAACTATGTTTATTGTAGCCTTATTAACATAGCTAAGATATGGAACCAACCCAGATGCCCCTCAGTAGATGAATGGATCAAGAAAATTTGGTATATATACACAATGGAATTCTATTCCTCCATCAGAAAGAATGACATTGCTCCATTTCTTAGGAAATGGAAAGACTTGGAAAAAATTATATTAAGTGAAGTAAGCCAGTCCCAAAGAAACATAGGTACCATGATTTACTATTTTCAATATTTTCAATATATTCTATTCCTCCATCAGAAAGAATGACATTGCTCCATTTCTTAGGAAATGGAAAGACTTGGAAAAAATTATATTAAGTGAAGTAAGCCAGTCACAAAGAAACATAGGTCCCATGATTTACTATTTTCAATAACTAGTATATGTCTGACTCAAACAGAAAAGCTCAGATAAGTTAGGGAAATGAACCCTGAGATATGTATTCAAACATTTTTACTTTCATTCCATTTTTTCTAATACATTTATAAGTTTATTTCTTTGTTGTTTTTTAGGTCCCTCCCCCATGGTATAATCCCTGCTTTCACTGTATTTTGTATTGTTATAATTTATGGAGGGGAAGGGAAAGAAAATCATTTAGGGATTACAGGTGGAACCATTGCAACAATGAGATGTACAAGTCCTATGTTGAAAATGAACTTTACAACTTTGTTAGGGGGAGGTGGAGGGTCGGGTATGGGATGGGGAGAGGATGGGATGGGAAGGGGAATCAAAGAAGGAGGCTACAATGCTTGATAAGATATGTACTCATTATCTTGCCCATGTAATTTTAACCCCTCTGTACAGTATTTTCACTATAAAAAAATATGAAGAAAAACGAATCAGCTGCTGTGGACTAAAAGTTTATGGTAATCCATCTAAATCGTTGACTGTGCATGAAGTTACATTTCTACCATCCCAACTCCAGAGGACCAGGTCTGGTGAAGCATACCTGTCATAGATAGGAGGACCTCGATCCAGCCTAGCCAGAGCATATCTTGAGTCTCTGTTTCAGAAATGCCCAAGACAGAAAGGTGGCTCCTCAGACCCAGGGAGAGGACACAAGTGGGGGGTCATGGTGTCCCCAGAGGGGTGTCTGACCTGGGGTAGGTGTGGTTTGGGGGCAGCCACTCACTTGGGCTTCTGGGAGAACTTGCTGTAGGCTGCTCCAGGTGGGGCGAGCAGCGATGGCAATGGCATTGCAGACACATGGCCTCAGAGCAAAGAACCAGGGCCAGGGAGCAGGTTGGGGCTTTATGCGGCCTGGCAGGGTACCATTGCCGGATGTTTGAAATTCCGCACCTTGGGAAGGAGGGAAGGAAGCCAGGGTGTGTGCAGGCATCTCAATTTCCTTCTATATTCCAAAGTTGCCTGGAGTCTCTTCCTCACCACTCAGCCATCTCTACCTTCCTCAATTGCTCGTAGTGGTGTAAACTAACAGAGGGAATCCTGGTGCTACCAGGCAGCATGGGAATGTGGGCGTGGCCACCATTCTTGTATATCATTGGTCAGAAAGAACTATGAATGAATGGGGGTGTGGCCAGAATCCTGTGATGCAAGCAGCATGGGCGGAGTCAAGAAGAGAGCTGCTCCCCCAGCCCTTTTTCCAGGGAACAATGGGTCCAATTCTGTTGGAAACAAGGGGGTGACCTCATTTAGCTGGATGGCTTCACAGATTGTTCTGTATGTCTGTTTGTTCCCAGTCCCAGACCTTGTACTCAGGATATGAGCACAGTCTGTGAGCTGCTTTTGATCAAGGCTGGCCTTCTACACTAGAGCCACAGGGGTTCTGGCTTTGTTGGCACTGAACTTGGACTTTCTTGCCTAGGGTGACTTCGACAATGATCCTCCCATCACAGCCTTGTAAGTATCAAGGAGGACTGCTGAGAGCCAATCGTGCCTGCCTAATCATTGGTCTTGTTGATGTTCTTGGACAGACTGGTGTGTTCCCTATGCTCGGGTTTAAGTGGTGGGAGCTGTAGCCAAAAGTTGGAATCTTGGTCCTGCCACCTCCAAATGGAAGGAGATCCTAAGAAACATATTCCTGTCCATATGATTACCAATGGAATATGATGTATGTCATGATTGAAAGAGCAGTTCTTGAATGATTCTGGGATAAAATTATAAACAATTATGTTATAAGACACTGATCGTTGTTAGTTAATATTTTATAAGGCATTTAAACAATCACATTAATAAAATGGAGGTATAATGAAATACCTTAGAATTACTACACTATTACATACTATAATGGTGCCATTTTTTCTGCCAAGACTGGGATTGGAACCCGTGGTCTTGGTAACTCTGTTGCACTGTGTGGGAAGAGGAAACTGGCCTCCTAGAAGTCAAGAAATGCATGTCTATTCCTTAGGCCTGAAATAGATCCCCACCACTACAAAACATCCTATTCATGTACAATTTACATATATGATTTATATTTATATACATATGTTGACTCCATATTGCATTCAGTGCAGTTATTTTATTTTTTGTTTTATTCATGTATTGACCAATTATTTTGACTACTATGGCACATAAAACATTGATTACATTGATTACATAAGATAGAGGTCTGCATATGTATTCTACTTCATACCTGACACCCAGGACTTTCATAGAAAAGGAAAACATGTGTCACCATCAACTTCTTACTCCACAATTCATTTTTGGGGAGTACTGACATCTGAACTCACGGCCTCCAAGCCTACAAGGCCCAATTCATGAATGGGTGAATGTCACCACGCCATCCTGGGGCAAATTGAGCTGACAGGCTGTTCCCATGACCTGAGCTCAAGCCCCAGTGGTTAACAAAATAAGAAAATATTGACATTCAGATGGAAGTATGTTAATAAATATGTGCTTTTACAAAGTATCAGAGATGTCTGTACATTATTCAGTTATATAGACTACAATCCTACTAATTCCTGGGTATTAATTATGTGTCCATGTAATTAATGTTATTGTTTTCATCCTTATACTATTAATAAAATCAATCAGTGTCCTGAAATTATTGTGTTCCTGTAAGTAATAATATTCTTTTTATGCTTCATAAATATTAAATAAAATCAATTAGCTTCCTGAAATACTTTTAATTTTATAGGAGCATCATTCATGATCAACTCATTGAACCTTGACATTGATAATATTCCATTGTTCTTCCTATGGATGGGTACCATTTTTTTAGTCTCTCCTGCCATTGGTTGGTGTTAGGAGGGGGATTTGAAATCAGGGCCTATGTTGCCATGTGGGCCTATGGCTTCCCAGATAGTCTGCCAGCCTTTAGCATTGCAAGGTGAAGTACCCTTTGCAACAGTGTCATTCAGACCCATGAGTGTCACCGAGCAAAGGAAGAAAATATAAAAAGGCCACATTTTTTCTGTGCATTGCTTTCCCTACAAGACCTGTGGGTCTAGGATCCCAGAAGCAGCTGTAGATCTACAGTCTGCACCCCGGCCTAGGGTGATTGAAGCTGAGGCAGAGTTGCCACAACCTGATTTCAAGCCCGGTACTGAGATAAAAAAAATAAAAAATTTAGCTCCCTGGCTTGCAATTCACACAGTTTATTCTTACTGGCTTTGGATTTGAACTCAGGATCTGGGTAAATCTGCAGCAATGTGGATGAAGGGGAAGATCACTGTACTTGAAGATAAGAAAGGCAGGCCTGTTCACTAGCCCTGAATTCAAGCCCCAGCCCTGGAAACACAGTATTTATATATATATATTGTAAAGATAGGATTTATAGTTACCTATAGATGTTCAGTCCATACATGTTTGGTGTGGTTGTTCCTTGAATTTTTTCTTTTATTTGTTTATTTACCATTGATTGTACTATGATGAAAACCATTCCGTTTATTACATTGATGACATCCTATCACAGAGCATCTAGATTTGTAGAAATGTTCTCCACCATGCCAGGATTCTCAGGATCACCCAGGATATTCAGAGAGAAGGAAAACAAGTTTCACACTTGGCTTCTTACTCTACAACCCACTTGTTGGTAGTGCTGGGATCTGAACTCAGGGTCTAGTAGGACCAATTGTCCAATAAGTCAAGGTGAACACACCAACCTGTGAACTAAGGAGCTAGGCCATTCCCAGGATCTGACATTGATCCCCAAGGTGGTCCACTATAGTCATGAATTCATAATTTAAACATACAATCTATATTGACATTCATGTATCCACAGCATCTTGTGTTTAGTGAACTTCTCCTTATTTTTTCTCTTTTTCATGGAGGTATTGTGTATTTTACTAAATATGGTGACAGGTATAACTTTGCTGACATGGATGACAACCTGTTCCTATGGTTATAGGGTTGCCTATGAATTCCCCTTCTTGGTTGAGAATCAGGACTTTCACAGGAGAGGAATACATGTGCAACAACTGGCTTCTGACATCAGGATGAATTTTTTGTCAGTGCTGGGATTTGAATTCAAGGCTGAGTATCTCTGTTGCACTGTGGGGGAAGGGGAAGCTCACCATCCTTGAAGACTAGAATTTCCGGCCTGGTCTAGGACCTGATTTGAAGCCCCAACACTGGACAAAATCGCATGCCCACCTTTTTTAAACATAGGATCTTTCTTTACCTACAGGAGTGGTATGCATATTACATTCAGTGTAGTTACTCTTTTTATTTTGTGTCTTGTTCATTGATGTATTGTGCATTTTATTGAATATGGTGACAGATATAACTGTGCTGACATGGATGACAACCTATTCCCATGGCTATAGATTTGCTTATATAGCATTATCCATACTCGATGAGACCCAGGATATTCACAGAACAGGAAAACATATGCAACCTTGGTTTTCTCACATCAGAATGAATCTTTTGGCAGTGTTGGAATTTGAACTCAAGGCCTGTCAGGCCCAATTGGTAAATGGGTCATGTTAAGCACAGCAGCCTGTGAGCCTCTAAGGAGCCAGGGCATTCCTGGGACCTGAGATTGAGCCCTGGTGTGAGGCCAATATAGTCATAAATTCATAATTAAACAAAGGATCTATATTTCCAAACATGGGTGGGCTCCATCTTGCGTTTGGTGTAGTCATCCTGGCTGAGACCCAGAAGTTGTACAGCAAAGGACAACATGTACAATGCCTGGCTCCTCTCATCAGGGTGAATTTTGTGCTGGGATTCGAACTTTGGCCCTAGGTGGCCCAACTGCCCAATCTGTCCACATGATTAAACCAGACTGTGAGCCACTAAGTAGATGGGCTCTTCCCAGGAACTGAGATAAAGCCACAGGGAGGCCAAAATAGTGCTCAATGCATCATTGAAACATGGGATGTATATTCACATCCCTGTGTGGACTGCATCGTGCATTGAGTGTACTTATTGTTTTTATTTTGTATGCTATTCATGGATGTATTATGTATTTTCTTATGTATATAATGAGAGGTATAACTGGACTGACATGGATAACAACTTATTCCCATGACCACAGGGTGGCCCATGCTTTCTGCATCCTACCTGAGACTCAAGACTTGCACAGGAAAGGAACATAGATTCAAAAATTGACTTCTGACACCAAGATGAATCTTCTGACAGAGGTGGGATCTGAACTCGTGGCCTAGCATGCAAAATTGGTGAATGGGTCCACATGAGCACACCAGCCTGTGAGCGACAAAGGAGGTAGGCGTTCCCAGTACCTGAATTTGAGCCCCCTGGGGGGAGAGTGGGGAGCACAATAGTCATCCATTCATAAGCTGAAGGCAGAATACAAATAAGTACATATTTGTATAGAGTAGGATTGTGGTGACCTGTGATGGAATCCAATCTGAGTACCTATATTTGGATCTTTTCTGATGCCTCCATTTCATGTATATGATGATTATTGTCATGCTTCATCAACTCTTCTTTACAAATAATCTATACCCCATGAGTCTTATGTATCATTTCCTACTCACATCATGCACGAAATACTCATTCAAGGCTGAGATCTTTCACATGCTATGGCTCTTCCTAGGTCCAGAAACGAGTATTTCAGGATTTCGTTTTATTCATTTATTTACCATTTATTTTATCGACTCTGATGACACCTCTACAATTTATTACATTGTTTACATCCTATCACCTAGAATCTAGATTTTAGATGTGTTCTCCATCATGCGTGGCAATGTGAGGATCTGAACTCAGTGCCTAGCAGGCCCAATTCATGAATGGGTGAGTTTGAGCATGGGAGCCTCTAGCCAATGAAGCTGTCAGGTGGTTTCCAGGCACTGAGATCGACCCCCATGTTTGGCCAAAACAGCGATACATGGATAGGCAGACAGTGGTATACAAATAAATATATATTGTTAAAGAGTGCCAGAGCCGTCTATCTATGATTAAATGACACCTACTACATTCCTACCAACTCTTAGGTATTTATTATACCACCATTGAAGGAATATTATTCTTTTCATGCTTAATAAATTATACATTAAGATCAATCAGCATTCTAGGACTATTGCATCCAAATTTAGATGAGACAGATGCATGAACTACTCATTCAATTGGTATTCCCATGCATAGGAATGAGTCTCTTGTGATCTCCTGCCATTGGTGCCAGGACTGGAATTTGCACCCAGTGCTTATGTTGACAGATTGGCCTATGGCTTCACTGATAGCTCACAAGAATCATCAATGGCAAGTCAGGTCCACTTTGCAGCCATATCATTCAGACCAGGATGGTCACCATGCCCCCCAAAATCATAAAATGCTAGCCCTCTGCAGCTCACCACTTTTTGTGCTTTCCAGCTTTTTTTTTCTTCCTGCAAGCCCTCTGGACTAGGATCTTAGGATCGGCTATGGGTCTGGAGACTGCACCACAGCCTAGGGAGATTCAAGCTGAGGAAGTGTTTCCACGACCTGAGTTCAAGTCCCATAGATGGCTAATAACTAACTAAATAAATAAAAATATTAATTATTTAACTAAATAAAAAAAATAAAGCTCCCCGGTTTGGAATTTCTGCCAGTTTTCTTTCCTAGCCTGGGATTTGAACTCAGAGTGTTGATAAATTTGTAGCAATGGGAGGGAAGAGTTGCCACTACTTGAGTTCAAACCCCGTGCCAACCACAAAAGAAAAACTAAGTCACTGACCTCAGCAGGGTGAAGTAGTTGTGGAGATGGGAGGGAAGGGATGATAGGGGGAAAACAAAGAAGGAGTCAACAATGCTCAATAGGAAATGTACTCATTACCTTCCTCCTGTAACTGTAACCCCTCTGTAAAACACTTTTGCAATACAATAGTGCAAAATAAGAGAAACACTGTCATTCTCAGAGATGCACTTTAGAGGCAAGGAAAGGATATCTGAATAGCTGTACAAATTCCACGCTGCTTTTTTTAATGTTCAGTATGGAACTGAGTAAACATAACTGCTTCCATAAAAATAGAAGTCACTGTCTTGGAACTTGGGCCACTATTTCTGCCATTGCTAGGATTTTAGATCACTGTCCAGGTGTTCTCCTTGACTTGAAGGTCTAAAGGACAGTGCCCAGGCTTGAGTTCAAGACACACAATTGGGAAAAAAATGAGGGTTCATCAAGGTACTTTTCCTATTTGCTAATTATGAGAACATCCTTTGGAAAATGAACACTGATGTATACCTGAATTGGAGTCAGGGCTTAAGAATCAAGTGTAACACATCCATATGCCCAGCCTCTCAGACTCTAGCATTGTAATCTTGTGTCCTACAGGATTCTTAAAGGTCCAATGTTGAAAGGCTTAATATGCTCCCAAAGCCCTTTGTGATAAGCAGTTGACTTGTATTGTCAAGGTCATCACAGTTCTGAACCTAGCAGAACACCAGTAGTTCAGGCCCGTCATCCTACCTCAGGAGCCTGAGGTCTGAAGATCACAGGATGAAGCCAACCAGGGCAGAAAAGTCTATGACACTCTGACTTCCACTTGTGAAAGTTCAGATGTTCAAGAGCTTCCTGTTTTTCCCTTGGTGATGAGAAGTACTTGCACTCTAAATGTTCTTAGAGTTCTTGAGCTATAGAAGCAAGAATGAAACATGATTGACCCATACTTTAGGTTTGTTCAGGCCTATACTTCAGGTTTGCTCGTTTGTTTCTTTCTTTCTTTTTTTTTTTTTTTATTATTGTAGGAGTTGATGTCTGGGCCTGCGTGCTGTTCTTGAGCTCTTCAGCTCAGGTCTTGTGCTCTACCACTTGAGCCAAAAGCCACTTCAGCTTTTCTGGTTGTCCATTGGAGCTAAGTGTCTCAAGGACTTTCCTGTCCAGGCTGGCTTTGAACTATGATCTTCAGATCTCATCCTTCTGAGTAGCTAGGAAGACAGGAATGAGTGACAAGCACCTAGCTTCCACTTCAGGTTTCTTAGAAGTGAATTGGGGATAATAGGCTAAGGGGACCTTTTGTGTCTGGGATAATTTGGAACCCAGATCCTCAGATCTCAGCTTCCTGAGAAGGCAGGATGAGAGACCTCAGCTACAGACCAGTAGGCTGTAGCCTTTGCTGAAAGGGGGTCCATGGCTCCACGCAGTGGAGTGCTAGTCATGAGCCCAAGAGGTAAGGGTGAGAGCTTAGGCCCCTAGTTCAAGGTTCATGACTGAGAAAAAACAAAAGAAACAATTGTCTGTAGTAGACAACTCAATAGTCTTCAGTAATACATAATTTTTTCCCTGCCATGGAGACATATCTGAACCTCAATATTCTTGTCTGCATAATCATCTCAGTGGGGAGACCTTACAAGGACCCAATGAAAGAATGCACCTGGTGAAGGACACAGCACATGGCACTCTTTGCATTATTCAGCACACAGCATCCAGTGAAAGACTCAGAACCCAGCACCAATGCAGGACTCAGCACAGTGCACCCTGTGAAGGACTCGGCACATAGCACCATGTGCAGGACTCAGCGCAGAGTACCCTATGGAGGACTCATCACATAGCTCTGTTCCACAAGCTGTCATTAGATTTAGGGTGCTCTAATCAATATCTCCATTCTTTGAGGAACATTTCACAAACCACAAAAGTTCACACCTAAGTGTTTAGTGGGATGTTTTATTTGGGGGGGCAGAGTTAGTCATGGAGCTTGAGCTTAAAGCTTAGGGATCTTATTGTTCTAACCACATTTGCACAAGGCTAGAACTCTACCACTTTGAGCCATATTTCAAAGAGTCTCACAGACTTCCCGCCAGGTTTTAAAGCCCCAGAGTGGCCAGGATATCGGGGGTATGCCAGGGTAAGCCAGGATGATGGGGGTACCCATGGAGCTGGGTTGCAGCAGTTTATATCTAGCTAAGTCAGGTTAGGTGGCAGCTGTCAGTACCCGACTCCTAACTTGCTCTGTCATGTGGTATTTGAAGTACTGTCCTTATATAGTTGCAGTTAGAACATAGTACCTCTTTTTGGCGGCAGTCTTGTGGCTTGAGTAAGGGCTTTGACACTGTCCCTAAGCATTTGTGCTCAAGGGTAGAACTCAATTGATTGAAAGACAGCAGACCTTCTGGGTTTTCGGTTTATGTATCACTGAAGAATCGAACTCTGGGCTTCATGCTCACTAGGTGAGCACTTAACCACCAAGCCCCAGTAGTGAACGAGGTATAAATAGATAGAGATTGATATATAAGCATTATATACAGAGAAAGATGTCTGTATATTATTATTTTATAGATATTACTACCAATTATTACTTATTAAATCATGTCTCCATTTAATGATGTGTCCCAGTTAACAATTATTCAAGCATTAACTAAATTACTCAATATCCTGTTATTGTTTATCATATATGTACATACATCCATACACATAATTTCATATTTTATAGAATGAGACAGATGTCTATATATTATTAAATTATGCATCATGTGTTACTACCAATTATTAGGTATTTATGTTTCCCATGACATTTTTATTCTGGTAATACTTAATAAAATATTAAACTTAATCCACATCCCATAGTTTTTGTTTCTACTTTTATCCTAAAATGATTCACTACTAATTCAATCTGTATTTTATTTATGGTAGTGACAACTCCTCCACCTATGACATTTCTTACATTTATGACATCCTATTACATAACATATAGATTTGCATCTGAATTATACATCTTACCTGTCACCGAGCACTTTCAAAGAAAAAGAAAACATGTGTCACGCTCGGCTTCTCACTCCAAGATTACATTTTTTGGCAGTGGTGGGATCTAACTCAGGGCCTAGAAGGCTCGATTCATGCATGGCTGACTTTCAGCACAGCAGCCTCTAGCCAATTCAGCTGCCAGGCACTTCCCAGTTCCTCAAATCGAACACCATATGATGACCCCATATTTTGCTTAGTGTACCTATTCATTTTATTTTTTGTTTTATTCATTTATTTACCATTTATTTTACTGACTGTTATTACACATGAACTATTTATTACATTTATTACATAGGATATAGATTTGCCTATGTATGAAACTTCACACCAGATTCCCAGGACTTTCACAGAAAAGGAAAACATTTGTCGCCATGGGCTTCTTACTGCATGATTCAATTTTTGTGAGTGCTGGCATCTGAAGTCACAGCCAACAAAGCCCAATTCATGAATGGATAAGTGTCAGCATGCCAGCCTGATGCATATTGAGCTGACAAGCATTTCCAGAACTTGAGATCCAGCTCTAGGAGTTGACAAAATTAGAACAGATTGACATGTAGATGATAGTACAAAAATAATTATTGATTTTTATAGAGTGCCAGAGATGTCTATACATATTGAGGTTACATTCCTATCAATTCTTGGGTATTTAGTCTACCTCCATGTAATTAATATTGTTTTCATCCTTAATTATTGATGAAATCAACCACTGTCCCGAAACTATTGTGTCCATGTAATTAATAGTATTCTTTGAATGTGTCAAAAATATTCATTAAAATCCATTGGCTTCCTAAAATCACTCTATGTATATAGTAGTATTCAGAAAAATCTACTTCAACCTTGCCATTCATAATCTTCCATTGGTATTCCTATGAATGGAAACGAGACACTTAGATCTCCCTCCATAGGCCCTTCAAACACAGGGCCTACATTGCCATGTTGGCCTATGGCTTCCCTGGTAGTCCGCCAGCCTTCAGCAATGCCAAGTTACCAACATTCTTCAACCAGGTCATTCAGACACAGGATCTCACCTAGCAAATAAAACAACTGTAAAACTGGTAGCCATCTGCAAGTTGCCAGTTTTTTCTGTGTGGCATTAATTACTTTTTGTCTTGTCAGCCTCTGGTTCCCAGGAACCCAGGTTGGGCTGTGGGTCCTGTGGCTTCACCCCAGCCTACAGTGATCAAAGCTGAGGCAGAATTGCCATGAAATGAGTTCAAGCCCTGTGCTTGACAAAAGAAAAATACCTACCTACCTACCTACCTACCTACCTACCTACCTACCTACCTACCTACCTACTTACATACATACATACATACATACATACATACATACATATGTACGTACATACATACATACATACATACATACATACATGCATGCATGCATACATACATTAAAATATTTTAAAAATTATGAGGCTCCTTGGTTTGGAATTCATGCCATTTTTTCTGCCAAGCCTGGGATTTGAACTGAGGGTCTGGGTAAATCTGCACCACTGTGAGGATTGGGAAGATCACCATTCCGGAAAAAAAGAAAGTAAGGCCTGTTTCTAGGGCCTGAATTCAAGTCCTAGAACTCGAAAAAATAATATTCATATATATTTTAAGTACATGAATTTTATTGTCCTACACATTTTTACTGCATATTGCAGTTAGTGTATTCATTTTATTTTGTGTTTTATTTGTTTCTTATTTATTTTAGTGAATATGATTGCACATATAATAGTTTTTGTATCATATTACATAAGACATAGATATGCCTATGCATTCTACATCATTCCTGAGTCCCAGGAATTTCACCAATAAAGAAATCAAGTGGGACAATTGGCTTTCCACCAGGATTAAGTTTTTGGCAGTTCTGTGAATTGAAGTCAGGGACTAGCAGGCCCACTTCATGAGTGGGTAAATGTTAGCACACCAGTCTGATGCAAGAGAAGTTGGCGGGCAAATTTGAGGACATGAGATCAAGCCCTAGGAATGGCCAATATATAAACAGATAGATGATTAGACTGCAGTGTGTGTGTGTGTGTGTGTGTGTGTGTGTGTGTGTGTGTGTGTGTGAGTGTGTGTGTGTGTGTGTGTGTGTGTGTGTGTGTTGTGAGATGCTTTTAATCAGGGCTATCCCTCTACCACTGGAGCTACACAGATCTACTTCTGGCTTTGTTGGCACTGAAGTAGGACAGGGATCTCAAGGAATTTCCTGCCTAGTGTGAATATGACTATGATCCTCTTATCACAGCCTTGTAAACGTCAATAAGGACTTCTGAGAGCCATTGGTGCCTGCCTAATCCTTGGTCTTGCAATTCTTGGACAGACCAGTGAGTTCCCTATCCTCAAGTTAAAATGGTGAGAGCTGGAGCCCACAGTTCGAATCCTGGTCCTAGCACCTCCAAATGGAAAGAGATACTTAGAAACATATTCCAATCTATATGAATACCAATTGCCGCGGACCGGGTTCTGTCGGGACGACGGAGGATACCTAGGGGGGGAACCTGGAATAGGACGGGGAGATGGCAAACAGACAACTCACACACATTAGGAGTGGATGCTGAGTGCTGAGTGCTGAGTGCGATTTAATGCAGAGGATAACAAACTTTTATAGCAAAAGTCTCCATAAGAAAGGGCAAAAGGTTACATAATCTTGCTGCAGGGCTTCATTCTTGGGCGGTCACCAGCTGGTCGCCTGAAAGGGCAAAAGGTTACACAACCTTGCTGCAGGGCTTCGTCCTTGGGTGGTCACCAACTGGTCGCCTGATAGGCACTTGTTTCCAGCTTTACCTCTATTTTTAAGAAATACAATGGGTTTCGATGATTGTCACCAATTAACCACTACTTTTTTCTATAGAGGCCTTAACTGTCCCATTAAGATCTTTCCTGTTTCTTCTTTAATAGTAAGCACCAAGGAGACTTAGATTTAGCAAGTCTCTTAGTAAATGAGGAAGTTCTTTCTCCTAAGTAGTTATCTCAGCAATTGCCATACATTCTTTCTGTTCTAGCCGCACCTACAACTTTTTGTAAATTTCTTACAATTCCTTCTGCTGGAGTGACTTTGTGAAACCCCCAATACTTTTATATTTACTTATGGCTTGTCTACTAGCCTCCATAAGAGGGGTTTCAGGGTAGCACTTAACTCTGGTGAGTTAGTCATATTTTTAAGACACTCATCAGATATTGGAGTCGTCAACACTCTTAAAGAGCTTTGAATAAGGGAACGTTGACAATGAGTAAGTACAATGAGCAGTAGAAACAGTAAAAGATTAATAGGCACTCTTATGAGGAAAAGATAGGCAGAAACACATCTTTTCCAGGGGTTTTGCCAGCCTTTTCCCAGGAGTAGGCCTCTTAGAAGCCCTATTCTCCGAGGTAGACTTCGGTGAAGTCCCAAAACTTGGAGATAGGTTTCTGTAAAGCCCCATTCTCTGAGGTAGACTTCGGTGAAGTCCCAAAACTCAGAGATGGGTCTCGAGGCCCCTATCATGGTCTGATAGATGGTTTCCCATGCTAAGCAGACTCTACTGGGGTCGGCGTGGCAACCAATGGAGCATGATGTATGTTATGATTGAATGGGCAGCTCTTAAAAAATTCTATGATAAAATTATACACAATTATATTATAGGACACTGATTGATTTTAATCAATACTTTATGAAGCATTTAAACAATCATGTTCATTAAATGGAGGCACAATGAAATACCTAAGAATTGGGCGTCACATAGTATAAAGCTGCCACTTTTTCTGCTAGGACTGGGATTGGACCTCATACTCTGGGTAACTCTGTTGCACTGTTTTGAAAGGGGAAGCTAGCCTTCTTGAAGCCAAGAAATTCATGTCTGTTCCTTAGGTCTGAAACCTATCCCCAGTACTAGAATTTGTCCTACTTGTGTACATTTTAAATATATGATTTATATTTACATACATAGGTTGACTCCATATTGCATTCAGTGTAGTTAGTCATTTTATTTTTGTTTTATTCATGTGTTTGTGGGGCACATGGGCAGCAATGATGGTGCTGAGAGGAAGTTGAGTGGGCACAGCCCAATTGTTTACCTTAAAATCTGATTGGATAAAGCTTAGGTACATGATAGAGTGTGACCTTTACAGTGATTGGTTGGTTCCTTTCCCTCCCCTTCCATGCCTTGCAGTTTTTCTCTTTAAAAGGTGTTTGCTCTGTGGTAATAAATGAGTTCTTGCTTGACTTGACTCCCCACTGTGTCTGAATGTCTCCTGGGCTAAGGGAAACTGGGGAATGGGCGAGTGGCGCACTTACCTTTACTTGGGCCCCATCCATCTTTCGGGGGTTAACAAAGACCAAACATGTATTGACTGTTTATTTTAATGACTATTATGGCACATAGAACATAGGTTACATTGATTAAATAGGATATAGATTTGCATATGTATTCCACTTATACCTGACACCCAGGACTTTCACAGAGAAAGAAAACATGTGTCACCATCAGTTTCTTACTCCATGATTCATTGTTTGGGCATGATGGCATCTGAACTCAAGGCCTACAGGGCAAAATCATGAATTCGTGTGTGGCAACATGCCATCCTGGAACAAATTTAATTGATAGACAGTTCTCAGGATCTGTGATCGAGCACCGGGTGTTGACAAAATAAGAACAGATTGACACACAGGTTGTAGTACATTAATAAATACATATATCTTTACAGAGTGCCAGAGATGTCTATCCATGGTTCACTTATATATATACTACATTCCTACCAATTCTTGGATATTTATTATGCTTCCATGTAATTAATATTTTTATTTTTTATTTTTTATTGTGAAAATAATGTACAGAGGGATTACAATTACATGAGCAAGATAATGAGTACATTTTTTATCAAGCATTGTAGCCCCCTCCTTTTTTTCCACTTCCCATCCCTTCCCATCCTCCTCTGTGCCCCCCCACCCAATTCTCCCTGCTCCCTCACCACCACCACCACCCCTCCCACACCAAAGTTGTAAAGTTCGTTTTCGACATCATGACTTGTACATCTCTTTGTTGCAATGGGTACACCTGTATTCCTATTTAAAAGATTTGTTTTCTCCCCCTCCACAAATTATACTGACATCAAGTACAGTGAAAACAGGGGTTATACAGTGGGGAAGGGACATACAAAGCAACAAAGAAACATTCTTATGAATTTCTTAGAAACAATTGCATGAAAGAAAAAAAAAATTGAGTAGATATCTTAGGGTTCATTTCCCTAACATCACCTTATCTGACCTTTTCTGCTTTACTTAGACATATACTAGTTATTGCAAATAAGGGAAACCATGGGATGGAACACTAGCCTTGAGCTGAAGAGCACCCAGGCCCAGAGTTCAGGCCCCAGGATCCACAAAAATAAATAAATAAATGTTATTATTTTTATATTTAATAAAGTATTAAGTAAATCAGTGTCCTGAAATTATTGCGTCCCTGTGAGAAATAATATTCTTTTAATGTTTCATAAGATATTAAATAAAATCAATCAGCCGACTGAAATCATGAAGTCTAATTGTGTACAAGTATCATTCATGAGCACGTCATTCAACTATGACATTGATAATATTCCATCATTATTCCTGTGAATGGGAATGAATTTCTTAGGCTCTCCCACCATCTGGAAGTGGCATGACTGTATTCGAACTGTAGGCCTATGTTGCTTTGTGGGACGATAGCTTCTCCAATAGCCCTCTATTAAAAAAAAATATTTAGCTCCCTGGTTTGCAATTCATGACATTTTTTTTTTTGGCCAGGCCTGGGATTTGAACTCAAGGTTTGGGTAAATATGCAGCATGGTGACGGAAGGGAATCTGAACATGCTTGAAGACAAAAGTCAGGCCTGTTCCCGAGGCCTGAATTCAAGCCTCAGGGCTGGAAAACATACTCCTTATATCCATTTTAAAGATAGGATTTATACTTCCATACAGCTAGTCAGACCATATTTTGTTGGGTGTGGTTATTCATATTATTTCTTGTTTTATTCATTTATTTACCATTTATTTCATTGACTCTGATGACCCCTCTACCATGTATTACAATGTTTATATCCTATCACAGCATCCAGATTTGTAAATATGTTTTCCATCATGCTTGACACCCAGACTCTCACAGAAAAGGAAAACATGTGTCACACGTGGCTTCTTACTCCAACATTAAATTTTTGGCAGTGCTGGGATGTGAACTCAGGGTTTAGCAAGCCCAATTCATGAATGGATGAGTGTGAGCATGGCAGCCTCTAGCCAATGAAGCTGTCAGGTGGTTTCCAGGTGCTGAGATCCAGCTCCAAGTTTGGCCAAAACAGTGATACATGGATAGACAGAGGGTGGTATACAAATAAACATATATTCGTAAGGAGTGCCAGAGCCATCTATCTATGATTGAATGACACCTAAGACATTCCTACCAACTCTTAGGCATTTATTATACTGCCATTGAATTAATATTATTCTTTTCATACATAATAACCTCTTCATTAAATCAATCAGCGTCCTAGGAATATTGCATCCAATTTTAGACTAGACCCAAACATGAACTACTCTTTCAATTGTTATTCCTATGCATACGAACAAGTCTCTTGTGATTTCCTGCCATTGGTATGTGTCAGTACTGGGATTTGAACACCGGGCCTATGTTCACAGGTTGGCCTATGGATTCCCTCATAGCCTGTCAGCCTTCAGATATGGCAGGTAAGGTCCACTTTGCAGCCATGTTATTCAGACCCAGGATGGCCACTGTGCAAAGAAAAAAAAGGAAAACCCTCAGCCCTCTGCAGCTTGCCCCTTTTTGTACTATGCTACGTTTTTTTTTTTTTCTTCCTGAAAGCCCTCTGGGCCTAGGAACCCTAGATTGACTATGGGTCCGAGGGTGCCCCACCCTAGGGCGATTGAAGCTGAGGCAGAGTTTCCATGAGCTGAGTTCAAGCCCCATGTGGGCAAAATACAGAATAAATAAAAATATTAATTAATTATTTAGCTAAAGTAAAAAAAGGAATAAAGCTCCCTTGTTTTGATTTTCTACCAGTTTTCTTTCCTAGCCTGGGATTTGAACTCAGGGTCTTAGTAAATATGTAACAATGTGAGGAAAAGTGCAGATTTGGCACTACTTGAGTTCAAACCCCATGCAAATCCAAAAATAAAAATTAAGTCACTGAGCTTGGCCGGGGGAATAGTTGTGGAAATGGGAAGGAAGGAATGGTAGGGGGAAAACAAAGAGAAGGCAACAATGTTCAATAGGAAATGTACTCATTACCATGTTCATTTAACTGTAACCCCTCTGTACAACATTTTTACAATAAAAAAATGAAAAATGTAGTGCTCAGACAAGCATTCTGGGGTTAAGAGAAAGGTGTCTGATAGATGTACAAAATTCTACACTGCTTTTTTTTAATTGTCAATACGTAACTGAATAAACAAAACTACTTCCATTAAAAAAAAATTAAGTCACTGTCTTGGAACTGGGGCCAGTATTTCCATCATTGCTGGGATTTGATCTCACCATCCAGGTAACTCTTTTGCACCATGGATGAAGGCAAAGCTCACCGTCCTTGAGGAAAAGAAATTCAGGCTAGAGTTGACAGCGTCTGAATGAAGGCCCTGCAATAGAAAAAAATTCTATATATGTGTAATATATGATATATATTTACTTATGTATGTTTATTACATATTATAATTTTTATGATTGATTTTGTATTTATTTTATTTTTTACTTTTCATGTACTTATTGTTTATTGTATTTAGTATTATTATACACATAATATTTAGTACATGTTGCACATCTATTATAAATTTATACACAATAATTTAGGACATTGACTCGTTTTTATTAATATTTTATTAAGTGTTGAAACATGATACATAATTAAATGGAAGCATTTGTCACAGTCTTCACAGGTTTAGGGTCTCTCCTAAATATGAACTTTGTCTTCTTTATCTTTAGAACCTTCCTATAGGAATTTCTTTAGATGATTTTTACTTAGAAGCCTTTTCTTGGGGATAGGTAAGTTGAGGGATAAAATTTTAAGGGTGGGGCTAGAAGTATGGCTTAGTGGTAGAGAGCTGGCTCAGCATGCATGAATCGTAAGGTTTGAATCCTCAGTGCCACATACTCAGAAAAAGCCAGAAGCTGTGGAGTGGCTCAAGTGGTACAGTGCTAGGCTTGAGAAAAAGGAGCTCAGAGACAGTATCCAGGCCCTTAGTTCAATCCCCAGCTCTGGAAAAAACAACAGGCCACATGCCTGTGGCTCACAGCAGGAACCCTGCTTCTCAGGAGGCTAAGATCTGAAGATCACAGTTCAAAGACAGCCTAGGCAAGGAAAACCTGTTAGACTCTTACCTCGAATGAACCACAAAAAGACCACATGTGGTGCTGTGGGTCAAGTGGTAGAGTGTTCGCCTTGAGCTGAAGGGCTCAGCGACTGTGCCCAGGCTTGAGTTTGAGACACAAAACTGGAAATAAAGTGAGGGTTAAGCAAATAACCTTTCCTATTTGTTAATTAGGAGAACATTCTCTGGAAAAATGAATGTTCATGTACACCAGAATTGGAGTTAGAGCTCAAGGTTCAAGTATAGCCCATCCATATGCATAGCCTCTCAGACTCTAGCATTATAACCTTGTGTCTGAAAGGTCCAATGCTGAAAGAACTAATATGCTGCCCAAGCCCTTTGTGATAAGCAGTTTACTTGTAATGCCAATGTTATTACATTTCTGAACCTAGCAGAGCACCAGTAGCTCATTCCCATTACGCTAGCTCAGGAGGCTGAAGTCTGAGGATCACAGGATGAAGCCAGCCAGGGCTGGAACGGCTATGACACTCTGACTTCTATTGCTGACAGGTCAGATGTTCAAGAGCTTCCTGTGTTTCCCTTGGTAATGAGAAGTTACTTGCATGCTAAAAGTTCTTAGAGTTCTTGAGTTATAAAAGCAGGCAAGACACATCATTGACCAATCCTGGGTTCACATGAAGTTCTCAGCTTCTAAGCCCTAGCCCTGTTAGCAGGAAGAACTCCAGTGTAACAAGATTTGAAGGCAGAAAACAGTTTCAAAAGCCAGACTAGGTGAAGAGACCTAGGCCTACAGGATTATGAGACAGAATTTACACACTTAACAGGTCAGTGAGTTGCAAAACCACTTCATTCATTCCAGACACTGCCACCAATGAGGGGTAACCTGAAACATTTGTCAGAGTGGCTTTTCTCAGCCTCTTCAAACAATGACTAATTAACCTTCCTCCCCCAGGTGAAGGGAACCCCAGGCTATCTTTAGGTTAACAATAGACAGCCTTGCTGTTTGGTCTTAGGGAGTGGGTTTTTTTTTATTGGAAAAATACTGTAAAGAGGGGTTACAATTACATGGGCAAGATATTGAGTGCATTTCTTATGAAGCATTGTAGCTTCCTCCTTTGTTTACCTTCCCATACATTCCCATCCTCCCTGCTCCCCCACCCAATCCTCCCCCCCAAATTGTAAAGTTCGTTTTCAACATGACAAATTGTACTTCTCATTGTTGCAAAAGGTCCACCTGTATCCTTATTTAAACGACTTGTTTTTCCCCTTCCCCTCCACAAATTATACCGACATCAAACACAGTGAAAGCAGGGGTTGTACTGTGGGGGAGGGATATACACAGCACCAAATAAATAATCTTATAATTGCATTAGAAACAAATGCATGAAAGAAACAAAAGATTGAAAATACATATCTTAGGGTTCATTTTCCTAACATCACCTTATCTGACCATTTCTGCCTGACTGATACATATACTAGATATTGTAAATAAGGGAAATCATGGGACCTGTGTTTGTTTGGGCCTGGCTTACTTCACTTAATATAATTTTTTCCAAGTGTTTCCATTTTCTAACAAATGCAGCAGTATCATTCTTTCTGCTGGAGGGATAGAATTCAATTGTGTATATATACCCCATTTTCTTGATCCATTCATCGACTGAGGGGCATCTGGGTTGGTTCCAGATCTTAGCTATGGTAAATAATGCTGCTATCTGCTCACATAAAGGGTATACAAATAGGGAAAGAAGAAATAAAACTCTCCCTCTTTGCAGATGACATGATCTTGTATTTAAAGAATACCATAGACGCAACTCCGAAATTACTCAAGCTTTTTCAAAACTTTGGCAAAGTAGCAGGGTATAAAATTAACCCCCCCCCCCAAATCAATGGCTTTTCTGAATACCAACAATGAGAAAAGTTGGGCTGAAATTACAAAAGCAACTCCATTTGTAATAGCTCCAGAAAAAATAAAATACCTAGGAATTAACTTAACCAAAAAACTGAAGGACCTCTATGATAAATACTTAAAAAGGAAATCAAAACAGAACTTAGAAAATGGCAAAAACACCCCATGCTCCTGGATTAGAAAGATTAATATCGTGAAAATGGCAATACTTCCCAAGGTTATCTACAAATTCAATGCGATACCTATCAAAATTCAAAACTCATTCTTCAAGGAAATAGAAGAGGCAATCCAAAAATTCATATGGAATAATAAATGAACCCGAATAGCAAAAACGCGCCTCAACAGAAAGATCACTGCTGGAGGAATATCAATACCAAATTTTAAACTCTACTATAAAGCCATAGTAATCAAAAAAGCTTGGTATTGGCATAAGAACAGACCTCAGGACCAATGGAATAGAATTGAAAACCCAGAAATGAACCTACAGACCTATAGCCATCTAATCTTCTATAAGGGAGCTAAAACAATAGAATGGAAGAAAGACAGCCTCCTCAGTAAATGGTGCTGGCAAAATTGGTTATCTACTTGTAGAAAACTAAAGCTAGATACTTATATATCACCCTGCACCAGAATTAACTGCAAAATGGATCAAAGACCTCGGAGTCAAAGCAGACACTCTGAAAATATTACAGGATTGAATAGGAGAAACCGTAGATCTCCTTGGCGCAGGCCGAAATTTTCTTAATAGAGACCCAGAAACACAACAAATCAAAGAAAGGTTGGACAAATGGGATTGTATGAAGTTGCAGAGCTTCTGCATGGCAAAGGACATAGTTAGCAAGATAAATAGAAAGCCCATGGATTGGGAGAAGATCTTCACTAGCCATACAACAGACAAGAGTCTCATATATAAAATATACTTGGAACTCAAAAAATCAAATCCCCCAAAAGAAATACTCAAAGAAACAACTGCTCAATAAATAAGTGGGCTAATGACTTAAAGAGAAACTTCTCTGAAGAAGAAAGAAGGATGGCCAATAGACATATGAAGAAATGCTCAACCTCCCTAGCCATAAAAGAAATGCAAATCAAAACAACATTGCGATACCACCTCACACCAATTAGAAGGGCAAAAAACAAGAACTCTAATAACAACAGATGCTGGAAGGGATGTGGACAGAAGGAAACCTTACTTCATTGTTGGTGGGAGTGTAAACTTGTTCAACCACTTTGGAAAGTAGTATGGAGGTTCCTCAAATGACTCCACATAGAGCTCCCCTATGACCCAGCAGTCCCACTTTTGGGCATTTATCCAAATGTTTACAAACAAGACAACACTAAAGCTACCAGCACAACTATGTTTATTGCAGCATTATTTACCATAGCTAAGATTGGGAGTGGGTTTTTCACTCTCCATCTGTCAGATTTGAAGGCCCTTCTTCTACCTTTGCCAGTCCATTATCCTTCCTTCATTCTCCACATCATTAATGAAAATCCCCAGTCCAAGGAGTGGTAGAGCCCTGTCTCTTCTGGCTCCAAGCACCTGAGTTAGAAGCTGCCTCTGCCCTCTTGACTCTGGGGCCCTTGGCTGCCTGAGAAGTGGGAAAGATACAGTCTTCCTGTTCTGTGGTTGTGTGAAGACCATGTTGGTGTCCTGACACACTGCACAAGGCCTCATGACTGGGAAGTGTTCCCTTCTTTCCTCCTGACATCCAAGTCCAATTCTGGCTTTTTCTTGAATGTGCTACTGAGGAATCAAACCCAGGGTTTCTTGCATGCTAGACAATCACTCTCTCACTAATCCACATTCCCAGCGCCCTCATCTTTTTCTTAATGGTAGTTTTTACATAATTATGCTTCCATTTTATGTCCCCAATTTTAATTTTCTGAATACTGGTTACTTCTAAGAAACCTGATCTTCTCGTTCCCTCCCTGGTTTGTGAGTGTTCCTGCATTGGCCTCATAATAAAATGTAAATAAAGCCTGCTGAGGGTGACATGCTTTAGGCAGATGGCTACACAGATTGTTGTGTATGTCTGTTTGTTGCCACTCCTGGACCTTGAACTCAGGATCTGGGCACAGTCCATGAGCTGCTTTACTTAAGGCTAGCCCTCCAACACTGGAGTCATATGGCTAACCTTCTGGCTTTGTTGGCCCTGAAGTTGGACAGGGCTCTCAAGGACTTTTCTGCCTAGGGTGACTTTGACCATGATCCTCCTATCACAACCTTGTAAGTATCAAGGAGGACTTCTGAGAGCCACTGGTGCCTGCCTAATCATTGGTCTTGTAATTCTTTTTTTTTTTTGTCGGTTGTGGGGCTTGAACTCTGGGCCTGGGCGTTGTCCCTTAGCTCTTCAGCTCAAGGCGAGCGCTCTACCACTTGAGCTACAGCGCCACTTCCGGTTTTCTGGTGGTATTATTGGAGATAGGAGTCTCACGGTCTCTCCTGCCAGGGCTGGCTTTGAACCGCGATCCTCAGATCTCAGCCTCCTGAGTAGCTAGGATTACAGGCGTGAGCCACCAGCGACCGGCTTGGTCTTGTAATTCTTTTTTTTTTTTTTTTAATTGTATTTTATTTTATTTGAGAACATACTGTACAGAGGGGCTACAATTACATGGGCAGGATAATGCATACATTTCTTACCAAGCATTGCAGCCTCCTCCTTTGTTTACCCTTCACTTCCCTTCCCCGCCTCCCCCCTCCCCCCACCCAATTTTACCCCCCTCCCCCCACCCCATTATACCCCCCTCCCCCACACACACCGACATGTAACCTGTTGCAACAATGAGAAGTACAAAATGTTGGTCTTGTAATTCTTGAACACACCAGTGAGTTTCCTATCCTCAGGTGGGAGCTGGAGCCCACAGTTCGAATCCTGGTCCTGCCACCTCCAAATGGCAGGAGATCCTAAGAAACTTATTCCTATCCATATGAATACCAATGGAATGTGATGTATGTCATGAATGAATGGGAAGTTCTTAAATGATTCTAGGACAAAATTGTAAATAATTAGATTATATTACACTGATCAATTTAATTAGTACTTTATGAAATATTTAAACAATCACATTCATTAAATGGAGGCATAATGAAATTCCTCAATATTGGGTGTCACATAGTATAGAGGTGACATTTTTTCTGCCAGGACTTTCTTTAGTTAATTTTCATATCCCATTTTCTGAATGTAATTTGGTATATGAAACTAGGATATATTATATATCAATTATTCAAACAGTTTTTATCAGAAATGTTTATAGCAAAATAAAGAGACAAATCCAAATTATATATATTTTGAAGACAGTTCTTGGTTAGTCCTCTTCTCATATTCCTCATTCCCTTCATGAGAATAATACACATTGTAATGTAATGCTTAGAATGTTTCTGTGAGATAGGTTGACTTTAAACCAGTGAGTTACTCTATGCTGCATTTTGTTTACTTTATATCCAGAAAAGCAAAATTCTTACTTTATCGTTTTCCTTATGCTTTATACTCAGATTTAATCTCTGATGGGTGACAAATAAAGATATAAACATTTTTTAACAGTGGCAAAATTTAGGCTGGGGAATCTAGGTACAATGTAACTCATGCAGATAGGCCTTATAAGTAATGAGACCCTGGTATCAAAATGTTAACCAATGCTTACTGGTGTCATGCTTATGAGATTTTGTGTATTATAAACAGCGGTTATTAGAATGTTTTTGGAATCAAAATCCTTTCATGGGTTAGGAACAGAAGAAAGCCATTACACACAGAACAAAATTTAAGGAGGAATTCAAAATTACTTACCAAGATATACATCATGTAACACAATATTTTGAAAATGCAAACTAAAGGAAATAATTTATGAGAAACATCAACATGTACAATAAGCACAGAATCACTATGACTGATTTTTCTCTTATCCCAGTTGCAATACGGATTACATAATGACTTTTCTCATGATAGGTTTAGTTAAGTCTTGATATTTAGTTGGAGAAGTTATGTTCTTTCATATATTCATTTTTCAGATCAAAGAGGAAATGAATTCCATGCCATAGTCAACATCCATAATAATGTTACAGATGTATCCTGCTACTTTGCCAAAGTTTCAAATCAGCTTGAGTAACTGGGGTCTTTTTTTGGATCTAAATAAATAGGTATGCAATTTTGTCAGTACTAGAACGATTTTGACCACCATTTGTTAAGCTATTATTTTCCAAAAACTATTTCTCTCTTTTCATGAGATTTTTAATTTCATTTATATCATGTGT
Source organism: Dipodomys merriami (assembly GCF_024711535.1). Lineage (NCBI taxonomy): Eukaryota > Metazoa > Chordata > Mammalia > Rodentia > Heteromyidae > Dipodomys > Dipodomys merriami. The sequence goes on along the minus strand of NW_027203415.1, from coordinate 52,711 downwards.
TGATGTTCTCCTTTAGATTACCCACATTCAATCTTCTACAAAGTGTAATTTGGAATAGTTTGAAGTATATTCACACTTGTACACTGCTCAGATTATATTAGTTGCATATTTTTTCTTGTTAAATCAGTAGGAAATAGTTCTCAATATGGATAATATTGTTCTTATTCATTGCTTTTCTGAATTCCCTACACAGAGGGAAGAGATGGTAATTTAAGGGTCCCATAGCTCATGAGGCATTAATGAAACAAAATGGAAAAAGAGGACATATTTATTGCTACCTCAATTATTCTGAAAAGCTGCAATGTCACATCATTTGATTCAGATTTCCATTATTTGTATACTTAGTGTCATTAAGTGACTAAATGCAAAATGAGCCAGGTGCTGGTGGATTATGCCTGTAATCCTGGCTATTCAGGAGGTTGAGACTAGAGGATTGTGGTTCAAAACCAGCCTGGTCAGGAAAGTCCATGAAACCCTTATCTTCAATTAACCACAAGAAACCTGGAAGTGGTGCTTTAGCTAAAGTAGAGCGCTCAACTTGAGCTGAAGAGCTGAGGGACAGCGCCCAGGATCAGAGTTCAAGCCCTAAGACCAAGAAAAAGTGCAAATATGACTTTAAGTGTCCCTAAAAGGAATGATGAAGTCAATAGTAATCTTGCCAAGCAGAGAAAATAATTTTAAAATGATTCAGTGCACCTATATTTACTGAGTTATTTAACTTATGGATCCTTTGCTGAATATATTTTCTTCTTTTAAAATTGTCAATTATTAACCTAAAAAATAAACTTCATCTAGTATTTCTTGGTTCAAAAGAGAAGTCCATAAAGTTGATGTCACTTAACTTTCTTACTGTCTTAGTTCAACGCCAAACCAGACAGGAGAGTATGTCAAATTCTTATCTGTAATTAAAAACCAAAAAAGCCAGAAGTGCAGTTTTGGTTCAAACAGTAGAGTACTAGCTTTGGGGGCAGGTGGGCAGGGACACTGTACAGGGACAGGGTCCAACACAAACTAAACAAACAAAACAAACAGCAGGTATTTCTTTGGGAGCCTCCTTAAAAGGAGTACTGGTCTGAGAAGAGGCTGCTTTTGCTGATCATACTCACTGGATACTGCTTTTTTGGAATCCTTATTGCTATGGAAAACTCCGGACCAGACTAAAGGAATTGATAACTGAGTCCTGCAACAAGAAAATCATCTCAGGAGTGAAACATCCATGCATAAGACACTTTAAAACATCCATGTCTTTGTTTCTTTGCAGCAGAACACTTTTAAAACAAATATTTCCTTTTGTTCTATGCTAGCCTTCAAATGGCATATTGTTTCCTTTTGTAATACTCTCAATCATAAGTTTACAGACAAGTTTTATATGACTAAAGAACACACTCCAAAAGTCTTTAGCCCCCTTATTAATAGGGCAGTTGTTTCTTTGTAGATTTGTTGTTGGGGAATTTAATTTTTTAAGTTCCAGGTATATTTTAGATATGAGACGCTTGTCCGTTGTATGGCTAGTGAAGATCTTCTCCCAATCCGTGGGCTTTCTATTGATCTTGCTAGCTTTGTCCTTTGCCACCCAAAAACTCTGCAATTTCACGCAATCCCATTTGTCCAAACGTTCACTGATTTGTTGTGTTTCTGGATCTCCATTAAGAGCATTTCAGCTTGTGCCAAGGAGACATATGTTTTCTCCTATTCCATCCTGTAATGTTTTCAGAGTGTCTGCTTTGACTCCGAGATCTTTGATGCATTTGGAGTTGATCTGGTGCATGGTAATATATAAGGATCTAGCTATAGTTTTCTACACGTAGTTAAACAATTTTGCCAGCACCATTTACTGAGGAGGTTGTCTTTCTTCCATTCTATTTTTTTAGCTCCCTTTCCAAAAATTAGATGGTTATAGTTCTTTATGTTCATTTCTGGGTTGTCAATTCTATTCCCTTGGCCTTGGAGTCTGTTCTTCTTCTAGGACCAAGCTGTTTTTTTTTTTTTTTTTTTTTTTTTATTGTGAAAATACAGTACAGAGAGGTTAAATAACATAGGTAAGATAATGAGTACATTTCTTATCAAGCATTGTAGCCTCCTATTTGTTTCCCCTTCCCATCCCTTTCAATCCTCCCCAGGTCACCCCAGCGAATCCCCCTTATCCACCTGCCCCCTCACACCAAAGTTGTAAAGTTTGTTTTTCGACTTAAGGACTTGTATATCTCATTGTTGCAATGGGTCCACCTGTATCCCTGATTTAACGATTTGTTTTTTCCCTTCCCCTTCTCAAATTACACAAACATCATATACAGTGAAAGCGGGGCTTATATCATGGGGGACGGACATACAAAGGAACCAATAAATAATCTTCTAAATATTTTAGAAATAATCTCATGAAAGTTAAAAAAAACATTTGAATACATATCTTAGGGTTCAGTTCCCTAACATCAACTTATCTGACCTTTTCTGCTTAACTCAGATATATACTAGTTGTTGCAAATAAGGAAAGCCATGGGATCTATGTATCTTTAGGCCTGCCTTACTTCACTTAATATAATTTTTCCAAGTCTTTCCATTTCCTAACAAATGGGGCAATGTCATTCTTTCTGATGGAGGCACAAAATTCCATTGTGTACATATATGACATTTTCTTGATCATTCATCTACTGTGGGGCATGTGGGTTGGTTCCAGATCTTAGCTATGGTAAATAATGTTGCAATAAACATAGTTGTGCTGGTAGCTTTAGCTTGGTCTTGTTTGTGATCATTTGGGTAAATGCCCAAAAGTGGAATTGCTGGTACGTAGTGGAGCTCTATGTGGAGTCTTTGGAGGAACCTCCATAGTGCTTTCCAAAGTGGTTGAACAAGCTTACACACCCACCAACAATGTCCACATCCCCTCCAACATCTGTCGTTATTAGAGTTCTTGATTATAGCCATTCTAACTGGGATGAGGTGGTATCTCAATGGTGTTTTGATTTGCATTTCTTTTATGGCTAGAGATCTTGGGAATTTCTTCATGTGTCTATTGGCCATCCTTCTTTGCTCTTCAGAGGAGTTCCTCTTTAAGTTTTTAGCCTACTTATTAATTGGGCAGTTGTTTCTTTGAAGATTTGATGTTGGGGGATTTAATTTTTTGATTTCCATGTATATTTTAGATATGAGACCCTTGTCCGTTCTATGACTAGTGAAGATCTCCCAATCCTTGGGCTTTCTTTTGATCTTGCTAGCTATGTCCTTTGCCATGCAGAAGCTCTGCAATTTCATGCAATAGTATTTGTCCAACCTTTTTATGATTTTTTTTGTGTTTCTGGGTCTCTATTAACAAAATGTCATCCTGTGCCAAGATTACCTAGGGTTTCTTCTATTCCGTCCTGTAATATCTTCAGGGTGTATGTTTTGTCTCCGGTCTTTGATCATTTTGGAGTTGATTCTGGTGTACGGTGATATAGGATCTAGATTTAGTTTTCTACAAGTAGTTAACCAGTTTTGCCAGAACCATTTACTGAAGAGGCTGTCTTTCTTCCATTCTATTTTTTTAGCTTCCTTGTCGAATATTAGATGGCTATATGTCTGTAGGTTCATTTCTGGGTTTCAATTCTATTCCATTGGTCCTGAGGTCTGTTCTTGTACCAGTACCAAGCTGTTTTGATTACTATGGCTTTGTAGTAGAGCTTGAAATTTGGTATTGATATGTCTCCAGCACTGTTCTTTCTCTTAAGGTCGTTTTTGCTATTCGAGGTTTTTTATGTTCCATATGAATTTTTGGATTGCCTCTTCTATTTCCTTCAAGAAGGAGGTAAGAATATTGATAGGTATCGCATTGAATTTGTAGATAGCCTTGGGAAGTATTGCCATTTTCACGATGTTAATCTTTCCAATCCAGGAGCATGGGAGGTTTTCCCCTTTTCTAAGTTCTGTTTTGATTTCCTTTTTTAAGATTTTAAAGTTTTCATCATAGAGGTCCTTCACTTTTTGGTTAAGTTAATTCCTAGGTATTTTATTTTTTGAAGGGCTATTACAAATGGAGTTGCTTTCCTATTTTCAGCCACACTATTCTCATTGTTGACATACAGAAAAGCCATTGATTTTTGAGGGTTAATTTTATACCCAGGTACTTTGCCAAAAGTTTTGGATCACTTTGAATAATTTGGGAGTGGAGTCTGTGGGATTCTTTAAATACAAGATCATGTCATCTGAAAAGAGGGAGAGTTTTACTTCTTCTTTCCCTATTTCAATTCCCTTTATGTTTGCATTTTGTCTTATTGGTGTACCTAGGCATTCTAATAATAGATAAGAGCAGTGGAGAGAATGGACATCCTTAACTCGTTCATGATTTTAGAGGAAATGGCTTTATTTTTTCACCATTGAGAATAATACTGGCTGTAAGTTTCTCATATACAGCATATATTGTATTGAGGAAGGTTCCATAGATACCTAATTTTTCCAGAACATTAATCATAAAGGGGTCTTAGATCATGTCAATTTTTTTCTGAATCTATTGAGATAACCATGTGGTTCTTATCCTTGCTCGTGTTGATGTGATGAACTATGTTAATTGATTTGCATATATTGAACCAGCTTTGCATCCCTGAAATGAACCTTGTTTGATCGTGGTGTATGATTTTTTGGATGAAGTGTTGAGGTCGATTGGCCAAAATTTTTTTGAGAAATTTTGCATCAATGTTCATCAAAGAAATGGGTCTATAGTTCTCTTTCTTTGATGAGTCCATGCCTGGTTTTGGGATGATGGTTATTATAGCTTCATAGAATGAATTCGGTAGTGAATTTTCTCTTTCAATTTCATTGAAGAGTTGAAGCAATATTGGTGTGAGTTTTCATTTGAAGGCCTTGTAGAATTCTGCTGTAAAACCATCTGGTCCTTTTCTTAGATGGGAGCCCGCTTATTGCTGTTTCTATTTCAATGCTTGATATTGGCCTGTTACTATGGCTTAACTCATCTTGGTTTAGTTTCCCCATAATGCTATTTGCTATAAAAAGGTCCATTTCTGCCAAGTTCTCAAACTTATGAGCATAAACGTTTGAGAAGTATTCCCATATAATGTACTGAATCTTGGTTGTTTTTGTGGTAATGTTTCCATTCTCATCTCTGAGTTTATTTATTTGGGTGTGTTCTCATCTTTTTCTGATAAGATTTGCTAAGGGTCTGTTTATTTTGTTAATTTTTTCCAAGAACCATCTCTTTGTTTTGTTGATTCTTTCTATGGTCTTATTGGATTCTAAATAATTTAAATTCTGATTTAATTTTAATTATTTCTTTCCATCTACTAGATTGGGGTTTATCTTGCTGCTCTTTTTCAAGGAGGTTCAGATGTCTCATTAAATTGTTGGTTTCAGATCTCTCCATTTTGTTGATGTAGGAACTCAGACCCATACCTTGCCTCTGAGTACTTTCTTTGCTATATCGCAGAGGAGCTGGTAATTTGTGTGTACATTTTTGTTGAATATCATGAATGCTTGAATTTCATGTCTATTCACTTCCATGACCCACTGGTGGTCCAACAGTGTTGTTCAGCCTCCATGTGTTACAAGACTTTCTTTGGTTTTGAGTTCTAATTTTCTTCCTCTGTGGTCTGAGAGAATGCAAGGTATAATTTCAGTGTTCCTGAATTTGGACAAGTTTGCTTTGTGACCTTAAATGTGGTCTATTTTGGGAAATGTTCCATGTGCTGCTGAGAAAAACGTGTATTCTGATGCTGCCTGTTGAAATATTCAGTAGATGTCTGTTAAATCTAGTTGATCTATGCAGTTTTTTAGGTTTCTCTGTTGAGTTTTTGCTGAGTTGATTTATCTACTGGGGAGAGTTGTGTGTTAAATTCCCCAACAATTAATGTCTTTGGATCTATGTGGATTTGAGGGAAAGTAGTTTTTCTTGGATAAATTTGGGTGCTCTGTTGTTTGGAAAATAGATAGAATTATTAGAATTAGAATTATAATATCCTCCTGAAGGAGGGATCCCTTATTAGTATATAGCGAGCTTCCTTATCTCTTCTCATTGATTTTAATTTGAAGTCTTTTTTATCTGATATGAGGATTGCAACACCTGCCTTTTTTATGGTGGCCTTTTGCTTGGTAGATTTTGTTCCAGCTTTTAACATTCAAAATGTGTTTGTTTTTATGTCCAGGATGTGACTCCTGAAGGCAACAGATAGAAGGATTTTGCTTTTTAATCCAACTAGGCAGTCTATGTTGCTTGATTGGAGAGTTAATTACGTTAATGTTGAGAGGTAGAACTGAGAGGGATTTGGAAGTTCTTGCCATTTTATCCACCTTCTTGGGATTGTGGCAACTGGGTTCTTCCTATGGTTCTTGGATTCTCAGTTTGGGTGCAGTTTCTTGGCCTTTATTGTGGTCTTGTTGGTTTGCTATGTGTAGGATATCTTTGAGTATCTTTTGTAGGCCTGGCTTGGGAGAGATATATTGTTTCAATTTTTCTTTGCTATGGAAGGTTTTTATTTGACCTTCAGTTATGAAGTAGAGTTTAGCTGGATACAGGATTCTTGGCTGATAGTTGTTTCTCTTTACAGCATTGCATACACCATCCCAAGCTCTTCTTGCTTTAGTTGTCTCTGCTGAGAAATCTGAGGTGATTCTAATCGGTTTCCCTTTATTGGTGCTTGATCTTTTCACCTTGACAGCTTTGAGGATCTTTTCCTTGGTCTGAATTGATCCTTTACAGATTATATTGTGTTGGTGAGATGTCCTGTTCCGGTCTGGTCTAGTTGGAGTTCCAAAAGCTTCTTGTATCTGAATAGGCCTATCTTTTTGCATGTTTGGGAAGTTCTCTGCTAGTATTCTGTTAATCAAATTTCCTAGACTATTAACTTCTCTCTCTAGGTGTTCCTCTATACACATTATCCTCAGATTAGGCCTTCTGATGATGCCTTCCAAATGTTGAATAGAGCTGTCATATTTCTTGGATTTGTCTTGGATGGTTGTATGTTCTTTCTCTATAATACCTGGGCTGTGTTCAATCCTTGAGATTTGATCTTCTGCATGGTCTAACCTATTGTCAAGACTTTCTACGTTGTTTTTTATTTCTTTTCCTTCTAATAGGTCCGTTTTGATGGCTTCAAATTCTGTGTCAGAGCTTTTCTTAGATCTTCTAATAACTTCTTTACTTCCTTAATTTGGTGTTTAGTGTATATTCTCAAATCACTTAGTTGATTGGTTATGCTTTCCTTGGACTGCCATTCCTTCTGTTGGGCTCCATTCAGCATTCATTTTGTGGTCTTCCTGACTTCTTTCAGCTCTCTGTTTATGGATTCCATGAATGCCTCTATCGATCTTAGTCTATTCTCATCCCGATCTCTCACTTCCTATATTTCTCTTTGATTAGCTTCCTCACGTTCACGCAATTCTTGTAGTTCTCTTTGAGTGTTCTCAGCCTGCTCATGCCATTCCTGACTTTCTCTTCGTCTGTTCTCAGCCAGCTCACACAATTCCTATCTCTTTGACTGATCTCAACTTTCTCACGCAATTCCTGTCTATCTCTTTGATCTCAACCTGCTCAGGCAATTCCTATTTTTCTCTTTAAGTGTTCTCAATCTGCTTATGAAATTCCTGTATCAATCTTTGAGTAGCTTCCTCAGGCTCATGACACTCATGTATTGATCTTTTTTGCCTTCTCTCTATCCTTGTCATGCTCACACTGAGACCTTTGCATGTTTTCACTCTATTCATTTACCCTGTTTACCTAAAGTGTTTGTAGAGCTTTTTGGGAACTCACCCCTCTGGATTATTTATTATCTGTTCTGTCCCCTGATTGTCATGAGTGGGAGTTGACATCCCCAGACTTGCCATTTTTCTTGTGTTTTTCCGGTTTGTTCTGCCCATTTGGCATGAAAGTAACACCAGTTTTGTGCTAGAACACTGTTGTAAGGTAAGCATCAACCAAAATCTGTAGTTGCACAGTCAAAAGTCTGCAGAGACAATCTAGTTCAAGAGATACAATCTATTCAACATCAAACAACTATGTCTTAATTGCCTAAGAACAGCAAAGAAGAATTTTACAACCAAAAATGATTAGGCTTAGCGAGAACGTGGGGGGAAAAGGATTAGAGGGATGTGAGAAGGTGAGGGAGAATGGACTTAACCAAGTTCTGATCTCAAAGAGGGAAATGGATTGGACAGAATGATAGCAGAGAGAGAAAAAAAGAAAAAGAAAAGAAAGAATAAAGAAATAAAGAAGAAAAAGAAAAAAAGAGACAAGAAAAAATGGAAAACCTAAAATTTAAAATTAAAAAGTGGAACCCTTAAAAACTGAAAGTTTGAAGAAATAGTATTCACAGAAGAAAGGGGATGGGATAAGAGAAGGGGAGGGATAGAAAGGAGACATGAAAAACTAGAAAAATAAAAATGTTTTAAAATATTTTATGGGTATAAACAGGTAATACTGCTATTAAGGATTTTACCTCTAAGATTATGAATTGAGTAATAAATTTCTGGATTAAGTGTGTACACGTTGGGGGATAAGATCTAATAATTGACGACGTCTAGATCTGAGAATGAGCAGAACAGCAATTAAGTCACGCAGAAAAGAATAAAATAGAAGTGAAAAGAATGAGAAAAGAAAGGAAGAAAGAGGGCTGGGAAGGTGGCTCAGTAGTAGAGCGCTTGCCTTGCATGCATGAGGCCCTGGGTTCGATTCCTCAGCACCAGATAATCAAAAAGAAAAAAGCTGGAAGTGGTGCTGTGGCTCAAGTGGTAGAGTGCTAGCCTTAAGCTGAAGAGCTGAGGGACAATACCCAGGCCCAGAGTTCAGGCCCCACGACCGTACCTAAAAAAAAAAAAAAAAGAAAAAGAAAAGAAAGGAAGAATGAAATAGGATCAAAAGATCAGTAGAGATAAACACACACACACACATATACACCTAAAATAAAAATTATATGAGGATGAAAAGAAAAAATAATAGAAAACATAATTTAAAAACAATTAAAAATTAAAAATTAAAAATAAGGTAAAAAAAATTCTTTTTGGGGGCGGGGGATGGGAAGATTCTGTATCTCCCTTGTGTTAGTAACCAGTCTCTAGGTGGAGTCTCTGGTCTGCCTGTGGTATTTAGTTTTTCTGTGGCTTGATTGGTAACTTAGGTTAGTTTCGGCAAGCAGAAAAATGTGCTGCTTTACCCAGGATTTTGTGATCCTCCTCCCAGGCTAGTTTAGTAGGAGGAGATCTGTTTTGAGTATTGCAAAAGAGGGAGATGGCTGTTTATTTTAGTTTGGAGATGCTGTGCTGAGGCTAAGTTCTGGGTAGAGTTGAGGCCTTTCAGCAAACAGTAGCTTTTCCATGAGGGGCTAGCTTGAGACACTCACAGAGCCCAGCCTGGAGCCCTTCTCAGGGTTTATGTTTACAGAATTTCAATTGATTGTCTAGGCTGCTGTAGGGAGGGGCAGTGTCTGGCTCTGTTTACCCAGTGAAGAAAGGCACTCCTGAGGGTGAATTTTTCTCTGCCTGCCGTGGGTGACTTTTTCCTGGGTGGAGTTGAGCCTGGCAAGTCTGGGCAGGTTCCGGTGACCAGCTAAATGACTCTTTTGTTTTCTCCCAAAGCCTGAGTTTGCGCTAGCAGCTCAGCCAGGCCTTTGCCAATATCAAAGAGGGAGATCTCTGGTAGTAAGGTAGGGAATGGGTGGCCTTCCCTCCTGTGCTCTCTGAGAAGGAGTGAGGATGTCAGGCTTCTACTCATACTGCCAGAGTGTTGGTTCCTGGGTCGTCTCTGGTCTGCGATCTGCAGGGTGAAGATATCTGCTCCTTCTCAGTTCTTGCTGGTGTTGAGTAGAATCCCCTTGCCCTCTGCATCTGACACTTCTGTCCCAGACTCTCTGTGTTACAGGTATGGCGGCTACAACCACTGCCACAGCATCCGCCACTGTCGCGGCTGCTGGCAAGTGCTCAGATCTTTCTCCTTGCTTGGATTTTCCCCCTTTAGCCAAACTTTCTGTATTCTGATGGCACATTTGGTGTAATTCTCTGGCCTAGGACTGTTCACTGGAACACTAAAATTTCTTTCTATGTGAGAGCTTGTTTAGCCTCCAGCTTCACCAGGACATCTTAGTGCTTCACATTCTTACATATGTTTTAACATCGATGCATCCAATGACAATGACACATTGCTTCAGTCACCCTTTTGATGACTGAAAAGAAACCATGCTGCAATCTCATTCTATGGAAAATTTGTGCTTTTAAATTCTTTTAGATTAAAAATTGATGTGGGAGAATGAACATTCTGCATACAATTTTATATTTTCCTAATTATTTTAATATACTTTCCAATATTATATAAGCTTAAAACATTACTACTTATTTAGTTTTAGGATTTCGAAAATGGCCAGAGTAAAAGTTCTATTCATTCACAATTTTAAGACAATAGAGTGTCCATTATGACCAAGTGAGAAATTTTACACTTTTTATTTGTCGTCCTTAAAGGTTGTGCTGGGGAATCAAGTCCAGTGCTTCATGTGTCTTATTCTACTCATGCCTCTGAGGCTGATGTGACCTGTGCTTTTATTTTAACTCAATTGGAATAAAGAAAAATTTCACTAGGAAGGTAATTACTTGGTTATTTTCTCCAATATCTTTCGCATACATAAGTAATATAATTCTACACTGACAGAAAATGGTGTTCCCATTAGCAGTAACTGTTTATTTTTTGTATCCCCACTCTTCAGTAAGTCTTGCCCCTTTCCTATTCTCCTGTCCCATAAAACTTGACTAGATCCACTGGAAACCCTCTTCCAGTCAACCTCCTTCTAAAAAAATCCAAATTTAACTAACATACCACCTGGTAGTCATGCTATAAATTTTCAAATCCTGACTGCCACCAGACTCCTTCCTAAAAGACCTCCTTTGCTACAGGAAAAGCCTTCTTCTGCTCCACCCCTTCCTGGAATCCCTGCTCTGCACCCCAGAAACCAGGCCACATCCATATCTTCTCCCTCTATGTCCTGCTTTGATGCACCAAGAACCCCACCTAAATCAGGTTCCTCCCTTGAATCCTCACTTCATCCACCAGATACCCCGCCCATAATTACTCTATTCCCTCATAGTCCCATTGCTCCCATATTCTAGTACCTCCAAGCTCCTACTTCCCTTTCATACCCCACCCCCAAACAGACTGCTCCCTCAAGCCCCTCCTGGTTTCATCAGAAACTCCACCCATAACTAGCCTACTTTTAAGTGGGCTAACCACTCAAAGTCAGCCCTGAACCTACCTCTTCCCACAAAGCCCATCATGCTACACAAAAAACCCTCCACCTTCGTTTAACTGCCCTTGAAGCCCCACCTAGCGTGGCCAGAAGCTTCTTACACAGCCCATCTCCTGCCTGTAAAGCCAGCCCTGCTCCACCCCAAGCCCCTCCACCTCCCAAATCTACTCTCTCAATGCCCTACATTGTTCCCCAGATAAACCCAGCCCCTATTGGATCCTCCCTCAGATCCACACCCTACTCCACCAGATTCCCTGCCCATAATTACCCTACAACTTTGTAGACCTTCCACTCTTTCTCAAAGCACCTCCTCCAATTAGCCCCATGGCTCTAAGACCTGACCTGCTCCAGAAAACCCCCACCACACTATCCCATCTCTCGACACCCAAATTGCTCTACTGGAAAACACTGCACCAGTTAGCCTCACTCTGGAAGCCTCACCAGGCTCAACTGTAACTCCCTGTCCCTCCAAAGTCCCTTTTTGAAGCTTGTCTTGCCCTACTGGAAACCCTGTCCAAAGTCCTTGTCCTGCCTTGCAATACGGAAATCCTTACCCAACATTACTCTTCTTTTCGAAGTGGTGCCTGGCTATACCAGAAACCCTGTCCTAACTAGTGTAGTCCACTGGATCCTATCAGTGCTCTCACAAAGCCCTGGTCCTGAAGAACTCCTCTATACATCACGACTACATCTTGCTCTGCCAGAAACCCCACCTCCACCCTAACACACTTCCAAAAGACCTGCCATTCTCCACCAGAAACCCTGCCCCTTATTAGCCCACTTCTTCCTAGCACCTCCCTGCACTCTCAAGGCCAGATCCCGAAAAGCCTCTCCCTCATAGCTCCGCATTCCTGCACCAGAAACCCCACCTTCTGTCAGCCTCTTGCCTCCATTTCTCGCCCTGCCTTGTGGGAAATCCCACCCTACATATCCAACAAGGGCTCACAGTGCTCCGCCAGAACCCCTCCTCTAAGTAATCTCTTCTTTGTAGTCTTGTTCTTTTCAAAGCTCTGCCCCAAACACCCTCCTCTCCAGTGACCGCAACTTCTTCAACTGAAAACCCATCCACCTGCCAGTCTCCATCATAAAATCCCACCTACTCCACAAGAGACACAGTCCCTAATAAGTCTAGTCCTTCCAGTCCCTTCCCTGCTGTCTCAAAGCCCTACACAGACTGGCCTTCAACCTCAAAGCCCTTCCCTGCTCCACCACAGAGGATGTGCCACAACCAACAGCTCCTTTGTACCAGATAGGGCTCGACCAGAAACCCCACACCACCTCATCCATGAAGGTCCCACCTAGTAACTTTTAGTACAAATGTGATTTTATACTAGTCATAGAATTCATACTAATCAATTTGATAAGAAAGCATCATTAAATAAAGACAACAAAAATTAGATAGCTATTAGATGCCTTAGTCTACTTTGGGGTTCTGTTACCAGGCAGATACACATTGTGCAAAAATGTGTAAAGATGATTCCTCTAACTGGAAAGTATTCATTGAAGTATCAGTAAGGTTTCATGGGTGATCATTTTATTTCTAGAAAATTCGTGAACATTGGTGCTCATTAACTTCAAAAATATTAGTTATTATAAATCCTCTGGTTTTGTTGAGGAAAGAGTATTAGTATGTAAAATGATGACTTTCAAATCATCTCTCTAATGAATAATTTTGGAGTTGCTCACCTTACTATGTACCAGAGTTTTTAGTAACAGAAATTGTCTATCAGAATCAACTTTGATTTTCTTCCTTCCACTAAAGTGCCCTTTGGAAAAGATTGAAGTGTGATTACACAGGTAAAATGCCAGAAATAAAAACATGTTTGAGATTATAACAAAATTATGATGAAGATCCCACTCAATGTGCTTTAAATTTTCTAACAAAAGTAACTTAAGCGTATTTAACTGCAGACTTTGTGAAGACGAGAAGACAAAATTACAAGAAATGTTAAGTTATACCATGGTTCTGAAAACAGAACAAAACCAGGAAAGACAACATAATGAGACAGAAGGGAGTGAGGAATGTGTACAAGTGATATAGAATGTAAAACATACACTGAATCAGGTAAAAATAATTTTGGTCATGAGGCCTGGTCGTTCAATATATTTCATTGTAAATATTGTTCTTTGTTAACCTGTGACTTAATATAGATCTCAGCAGGGATCTGTCCAAGTAATTGTGTAATTAGTCAATTTCATCATTGCAAGATCGTCAGGATGGTAAACTCCCACACACCTTAACATACCTGCAACAGCACTAGACATACACTCCTATTGGTCCAACAGAGTAAGCCAGACCTGTAGTTTACCAAAGCTTTGTTTGTGGTATGCTATAGATTATTCAGGCTTGATGAAAATTGTCTCTGCCCAGAATTAAATGATGACATTTATAGCTAAAATAATTTAGGGTCATTATTAAAATCTAAAACATGCTGAGTTTTTTTTATTTATACCTCTCCTTTTCCCTTTCTTTTTTCCTCCCTTCTTTCTTTTCTTTCTCTTTCTTTCTTTCTTTTTTTTGGGGGGTAGTCCGGTTGTGGGGTCTGAACTCTGGGCCTGGGTGCTGTCCCTCAGCTCTTCAACTAAAGGCTAGTGCTCTACCACTTGAGCCACAGTGCCACTTCCGGCTTTTTTTCTTTTTGTTTATGTGGTGCTGAGGAATCGAACCCAGGGCCTCATGCATGCAACACAAACACACTAGCACTGAGCCACCTTCCCAGCCCCTTTTTATTTCTATTTTCTTCCTTGTTTGCTTTCTTTCTTTCTCTCTTTCTTCCTTCCTTCCTTCAATTCTTTCTTTCTCTGTCTCTTTCTGTCTCTTCCTTTCTCTCTCTCTCTCTCTCTCTCTCTCTCTCTCTGTCTCTCTCTCTGTCTCTGTCTCTGTCTCTGTCTCTCTCTCTCTCTCTCTCTCTCTCTCTCTCTCTCTCTCTCTCTCTCTCTCTCTCTCTCTCTCTCTCTCTCTCTTTCCTCTTCTAGGAAATGTATGAATTTAGATATTTTGTTTGTTGAACAAGTATCCTACCATTAGAACATCCTTTTTCAATTTAGTTACTTTGCTCATTGGTTATCAATTTTGCTGAGGGCTGAACAGAGGCTAAGTTACTCACTTCAGTCTGCCAAGTAGCTGGGATCACAAATGCATTCCAACATGCCAAGCTTTAGGATGATATGAGACTCTTATTACTTTCCTTGCACATTGGTTCTGAACTGTGATCTTCTCAAATTTTACCTCTTCAATTAGTGATGTGTGTTCCAGTAGCCTGCTCTCGGTATAGAGTGTCTAAATGAAGTATTGAAGGCAATTTCAAATTAATCTCTTTTTCTTTGCCAGTCCAGGGACTGTTATAAGTTTTATTTCTATACATTTTTTGTGTATATGTGCACATTAGCTTAAAAATGTTACATTTTTCCCCTTTGTTTCTTTTTTCTTCTTCTTGGTCATGGGGCTTGAATTCTGGGTCTGGGCATTTTCCTAGGGCTCTTCAGATTAAGGCTAGCACTTTACCACTTGTGCTATAGTGAAACTTCCCGTTTTCTGGTGGTTAACTGAAGATAAGTTAACTGAAGGTAAGATTGTCAAAGATTTCCTCCAGGACTAGCTTTTAACCACCATCCTCAGACCTCAACTCCTGAGTAGCTAGGATTAGAGGCATGAGCCACTGGCACACAGCTAAATTGTGACTTATTTTAAGTTCTATGATGATTTATTTGAGGGAGTAGCATGAGTGTGTAAAAAGTTAACTTTCAAGTCATCTCTCTAAATAATTTCAGAGTTTCATTTTCATAATATTTATTGCAGTGATTAATGACAGAAGCTCCCGAGGTAACAGATTGATCCTTCATATTCTCTTTCCCATAGGTACTATTAGAAGAGAATGAGTGAGATCTAAGTCTAAGACAATATGTACTTGAAATTATAAAAAAATATTTTGATGATACATAAAGAGCCAGATAACAAAATGTGCTTTTCATTTTCTAAAGAAAGGGATGTCATACAAATATATTTATTGTCAGGCTTTTTTATCTGAAAAACAAAGAAAAAACAATACCTTAAAAAAGTTGAAAACCATGTAAGTGTGATATAGCATTAGAGACTTTAACACATGAATTGGTTCAGGTAAATAATTCTTTGGGAAAGATACCTGTTCACTAAATTTATTCATTGTAAATTTTTTATTTTTATATATTATGTTACTTAATATATATATATGTGTGTGTGTGTGTGTGTGTGTGTGAGTGTGTGTGTGTGTGTGTGTGTGTGTGTGTGTATCTGTCTGGTGAACTGTATGGTTAGGTAATTTCATCATGTCAAGTTCATCAAAAGGATGCACTTCCATAAGCCTTAACAAACTTGCAACAACACTGCACATGCATACTTATGTGTTCATCATTGTAAGCTAGACCTGTGTTTTACCAAAGCTTTATATATAGTGTGTTATTTTTTCATTTAGGCTTGACACAAAATGTGTTTACCCCTAAAAATAGATGATGGCATTTATAATCACAATAATTTAGTGTAAATCTTTACATTGAACACATGCTCAGTATGAGTGGTTCTTTCTTTCCTTTTCTTATTTTATCTTTAGGAAGTTGATTTGAGTTTTGATGTTTTGTTTGCCAGACAGGTATTCCACCACTGGAGTCACTCCACCAATCCTTTCTTGTTTAAGTTACTTTACTCATAGAGTAATAATTTTTGCACCCACCCCAAAAAACAGGAATCATGATTGCATTCCAATATCCCTACCTAGTAGGTTGATACGGGAGATACTTTCCTTCCTAGACTGACTCAGAACTGTGATCCTCTCAAATTCTACCTCTTTAGTTAATGGTGTGAACTCCAGTTCTGCCTACCTCTAGAAGATATGACAGAAATAAATGATTACAGGTAATTCGAGTTAATCATTGTTTAATATAGGTGATTTGATATTAAAATGTAAGATAAGTTGAAAAGAAAGAAAGGAAGAAAGGAAGAAAGGAAGAAAGGAAGAATGGAAGAAAGAAAGAAAGAAAGAAAGAAAGAAAGAAAGAAAGAAAGAAAGAAAGAAAGAAAGAAAGAAAGAAAGAAAGGAAGGAAGGAAGGAAGGAAGGAAGGAAGGAAGGAAGAAAGAAAGAAAGAAAGGAAAAAAGAAAGGAAGGAAGGAAGGAAGGAAGGAAGGAAGGAAGGAAGGAAGGAAGGAAGGAAGGAAGGAAGAGAAAGAAAATGATTGAAAATGAATTTTTTGAATTCAGGAATCACATGGCAGAGGTAATTCCTGTATTTTGTATTAGGTCTGCCCCCAGGCCATGCAGACCCTTTGCAGACACCTTCCCACTTCTTGACTAAGTTTTCACCCTTTAAGTGTTACCTTTGTATTTGGCACATCTGGAGGCAGCCACCGTCCCCTCCTGTTAAGTCACAACCTGGTCAGCCTGGTCACATTTTCCATCTAACCAGACTTGAGTCCCAGGCCTTAAAATCACATCAAGATCCAGTGTGGCCAGAGTTTTCCCCCACCTGGCCACACCTCGTCCCATACTTCACCTGGATACGTCCTCGCCCGAGGTTAAGTCGCCCCATTTTTTGTACATGCCTTTCTACCATGTATGGCATGGGTAGCAGTTCAGTAAATAAACTACTTACCTGACTGAATACAGTGTGTTGTTCTCTTCATTGACTACCCATGAAACTCACCTAATTAATATGCTTTACTCTTAAGGGTTTCTAGCTATGAATCCATGGATACTTTTGTGACACATGTGAATTAAGTATCTACAAAAGATATGTACTGACTCATCATTTAACAATATAATTCTGCCTGGAATCTTTTTTTTTGGGGGGAGGTCAAGTCATGGGGCCTGAACTCTGGCCTAGGCACTGTCCCTCAGCTCTTCAGCTCAAGGTAAGTGCTCTACCACTTTTGCCACAGTGCCACTCCCGTTTTTTTTTTTTTTTTCATTTTGCTTATGTGGTGCT
Source organism: Dipodomys merriami (assembly GCF_024711535.1). NCBI lineage: Eukaryota > Metazoa > Chordata > Mammalia > Rodentia > Heteromyidae > Dipodomys > Dipodomys merriami. The sequence continues at coordinate 35,548 of NW_027203415.1, read as the reverse complement.
GAGGAATCGAACCCAGGGCCTCATGCATGCAAGGAAAGCACTCTACCACTGAGGCACCTACCCAGCCCCTGCCTGGAATATTTAATAGCAGTTTAATTAACCACAAAGTATATTTTGTTTGCTTTTCTTTTTTTTGTTTAAAGTAATAAAGGAGTTGGTGGGACAATCTGAAAGGATCTCTGGCTTCATATTTTCACATCACTCTGGGCTACAATCTTTGTGCTACCAGCTCTGATTGTGGGATTTGAAATTTTGGAAAGAAAATGAACATCATAAGGACCCATGTCTTCGGGATTTCTCAGATTCTTTTTATAAATGTAATTGTTACTAAGGTATATACAGTGAGGTTACCATTTCACAAGAAATTCAGACATTTAGATGTTTATTTATATTTTTGTCGGTTGTGGGCTTGAATTCAGGGCCTGGGGACTGTCCTTGAGACTCTGTGCTCAAGTTAGGTAGCATTCTACCAATTGAGCCACAGAGCCATTCTGGCTTTTGAGCTGTTAAATGGAGATAAGAGTCTTAGGGGGACTTTTCTTCCTGGGCTGGCTTTGAACTGCAATCCTCAGATCTCAGCAACATGAGTAGCTGGGATTACAGGCATGACCAACTGGCACCTGCCTTGATATTGTCTTTTTGTGTGTGTGTGAAACCGTAGAGAGGGGTTACAATTATATGGGCAAGGTAATGAGCACATTTCTTACCAAGAATTGTTGCCCACTCCTTTGTTTCCCCTTCTCATCCCTTCTTCTCTCCCTGCCACACACCTCCCCTACCCCCCATTCCCCACTCCCCAACCCCCACCACCGGGCAAAGTTGTAAAGTTCATTTTCCGACATAAAGTCTTGTACATCTCATTGTTGCAGTGGGTCCACCTGTATCCCTAATTTAAAAAAAAATGTTTTTTCCTTTCCCCTCCACAAATTATACCAACATCAAATACAGTGAAAGCAGGGGTTATACCGTGGGGGTGGGACATACAATGCAACAAATAAATCATCTTATAAATATGTTAGTAACAATCTCATGAAAGAAAAATAAAACGTTTGAATCTTTATCTTCTGGTTCATTTCACCTAATATCAGACGTATTCCATCACGCAGAGCCAGGGGTTGGGGAGAATTGCAGGTAAAACTACACTGGTCTTGAAATTATGTCCCAAACAGGTAGCTTTACCTCCAAAACATTGTTGTATTCCGTTTCACTTTGAAGTAGTGTTTGTATACACTTAGAGATACAATGATAACACACTACATGTGTAATATATAGAATAGTAACATAATTAGCATGTTGATCTCCTAAAACATTGAAGCTAATGTAGTTTGGTAACCTCCTGAGTCTGCTAGTTATTTTTTGGAATATACAATACACATGAATACATTGATAATGTGTACTAGAAGATTGGAAGTTGATAGAGATAGAAAAGTTAGACTATGTGTAATATCTATCTATCTATCTATCTATCTATATATAGATAGATAGATATAGATATATTGCTGCTCTGAAGAACATTATCATATTCACCATGACAATACCACCATTTATTCACCATGGCAATTTTCCTACAGTGTAGAATTTTCCATTTCATAACCTGCCATCTTTTATCCTTTTTACATTCTCCTTATAAGTATGAATATTTTCCAGTTTCTTATAATGTTTTGAAATTATTAAGAGGGAATTTAAATATTTGTAGGGTCTACTGAAATTATCTCATATTGTTTGGTTTTGCGATGCTAAGTCATTAAGACCAAGTTTTCCTGAAATTTATGCTAGCAGACTATATCACTAAATTGTATTCTAATTAATTCTTATTATTGTATTTTGATATAGGGGACTATATTTGAGACATTTTTTATGATATAGAGTGTTTTATGATATAGAGTGTTGTGGAGGTGGACTAAAACTTGCAACCCCACTGTCTCCCGTAACAATGCTTTATCACCAGGTTCTGGAGGCTCATTTTTATAACTAGCTAATCAGGAGGTTGAGACCTGAGATTTGGTTCAGATAGCCGGAGCAGGAAATATTATGAGTCTCTCTTCTCCAGTTCACTACAAGAAAGCTGGCAGTGGAACTGTGGCACAACTGATAGAGCACTACACTCAAGGGCTGAGATCTGAGGATCACGGTTCAAAGCCAGCTCAGGCAGGAAAGTCCATGAGACTCTTATCTCCAATAAACCACTAGAAAACCGGAAGTGGTGCTGTGGCGGTAGAACACTCACCTTGAGCTGAAGGGCTGACGGATAGCAACCAAGCCCAGAGGTTAAGCCCCATGACAAGCAAACCCAGGGCCGATGAGATCCCCTGGCAGAGTATTGGAATAATTGCTATCTTTCTGAGACTGTTTCACTGGGGTCTTATCAAAGAAACTTGGCTTGACACAAAGAAGTGCACTCCCCGGCTAATTCCTTAGTACTGGGCTGCCAGAATATTTCATTTACCTCATAAATTAGTGGAGGCTTAGCAATTTGCTTGCTGAGAGATTAGGTTTAAAGGAATGAGCCAGTGGCACCCAATGTCCACCCTAACCTAGGAAATCACTATCTTGGTGGCTTTTGAAGGAATATAGACAGAAGAAAGGATGCAACTTGAACTTGAATTTGGGGCCTGAGCGTTGTCTGATTTGTAGCACTCTACCAATTGAGCCCAAGGTCTAGTTCTGGCATTTGGCTGGTTAATTGAAGATAAGTGTCTTTAGAATTTTACAAACTAGAGAGGGTTCAAACTGTGATCCTCAGATCTCACCCTCCTGATTAGTACGATTAAAGGCATGAGCCATTGTGTATTTATTGGGACAGAGGTACAAAATTTCTAGGAAATTGTATAGGCATAACTCTACTTTTTGTCTGTCATGTTTACTTTACCATGTGGGACATAGCCAGTCCCATTTGTGTCCTGTTAGTTCATAAAAGGAGAAGCATAGAGTTAATTTCAGAAATGGAGAAGCATAGAGTTAACTTCCTACTCTTCTCCCATTGGTAAAGATCCTTCTACCATAACTGGGAGGAAGATGAACAAGTGAAAAAGTAAGTGGATGTTGGCACAAAGAGAAGTTTTTGTCCTTGAAAACTTGGTATTTTCAGGTTTGTGAATCAAAGTCAACTTTCTTCTTTGCACACCAATTGTGATTTTCACCTGGGAGCTGAGGCTTGGCACTTCAGTGAATAGCAGATTACACAGTTATGGATATGCTTGTGGGTTTGGATTCTCATGGATGACAGGGAGGGCTGTGTATAGCAAATCCGATCCAGTGGGGAAACAACTTTTTCTTCCTATTACAGGGAGAATTTTCGGGGATTATATTTGAGACATTTCTAAAAGTGGGTTGTGAGGAGCATGCTGCTTGCAGGAGTCTCTTCCCACTTTCCAACATGCAAGTCCTGCCAGAAATAGGCTATAGTACAAGACTCAGAATGGGGAGTGTGGGCTCTCATGTTCTTTGTCATCAATCTGCACATAGCATGTTTTGTTCCATCCTCCCTATGTGGATTGACTTCTGCTCTGATCCTTTCTATGAGCCCAAGAACCATGACACCCAAAAGAACTTACACAGTATGTCAAGCTCAACATGCCCTCTTCCGACCTGCTCTTCTATTATGTATTCTTCTGGACTAGCTGGAGGAACCCATGACCTAGGAGACCAAGAAAAAGAATAAGAAGTCCTTGTTTAGATGCCTCATGAGTAGGGATGGAACCTGTGTCGCTAGGGATGGGCCTGATTGGCCAAGAGCCCTTAGTACTCCCCAGCTTGGCAAAATGTCCTTTTATGGATATTCTAGGCCAGCTAATATCTGTTCTCCTTTTGAAAGAACTTGGAAGTAGCCACTCATTAGAAACACCCTAACTTCTCATCAGTTTTCAGTCCGAACTCAAATCCTACAGCTTCCCGCATTTGGTCCTAATGGAAGTTTAGTCACACCTTAACTTCTAGTGTCTACTCTAAGACTCCTGTACCTCTTTCCATTCTCAGGTTTGCATCACCATAGAGCAGCTCCTGATAAAGAACCCATCAGTGATGTCGTCTATGGTGACTGAGGGAGATCAGAATCCATCCCTGATCTCCAGAAAGCATGTGAAACTAGCAGTTTTTTTTCAATTTGTAGAAAGGCCCAAGTAGATTTTGAGTCCTGTGGACATCCCACTGGTTCTGAACCCCACATGTGATTCAGGTGTACCTGTACATACCACCAAGGAAGAAGATGATCCAGAATGTCTCCCACTGATGTTCACAATCCAGCTAGATCAGCTCCAAACCGATAATAATAATAATAAAAAAAAACATGTCATAGTGTTCAGGGTAAATGTGTGCTAATGGAAAATGACCCAGGTCTATGTTCAGAAAAACCAATAAGTGAGGTCCAAAATCTAGATTCAGCTGAGGAAAGGGAATCTTTCGTCAAAGAATTCTCAGATCAATCTCTCCTCGTGCAGCGGATCCAATTTCCAATTTAGAAATTAGAATCTGTCCCTACCTGGACTCAGGAAGAAAATCCTGTCTTTAGTGAGGAAGTAGATCCCTTTGAGGACTCTGAGGCAGAATTTCTGCCTGAAGGCAATTTAGAGGCCAATCTAGATTTCGAGATTCCTTCTTCCCTTTCTGAGAAAATCTTCTTTATCTTTTTGTCCTGATTGTTGTAAGAGGTTCATTGTATTTATTCTTCTAACTTTATTAAAATGTCAATGTTTTTGATATATTCTAGAATTCTTGAATCCTAAATGTTTCTTTTTAAATCTGCAATCTGAAGCATCGTGAATATGTGTTCTGTGAGATGGAAAACACAGAGTGACAGGGGGCTGTACAAGAGATGTTACTGGACATAATGGGAGATGTTAAATGCACAGGGAATGGCAATGAAGCCAGGCCATGCCTGTATGGGGTTCTAAGGTGGCTACAAAAGGTTTAGGACATAGCAGATCAGATGTCCTAGAAAACTATTCTGTCAATTGGTACAAATGCCACAATAATTATAGTGGTATGTGGGACACGCTTTCAACAGTGCGTTCCAATCTGTATATATCTTCATTGTGCTTTGGGCAAATATGGAAGAAAAATTTGGCTCCAATAATATAAAAAGTCTACTTAGGGCTGAAAATATTTGAAAAAAATATATAGGAGATATGTATACTGGAAAGTAAAAACAATCATCAATAAAAGAAGGCTTACAGATGTGAACAAACACAAAATCAGGAAGAAAAAACACAATTAAATAAGTTATATGCAAATACATGTTATATTCTTTATGTTATATAGAGTATATTATATGATATATAAGATTTAATATGATTTTCAAATTAAAAAGGCACTTAAATTTTTAGTCTTGAGTATTTTTTTGCATAAAACTTTAGTGTAATTATTATTGGGGAAAGAAGTGATATAATTTGATTATAATTTTATGAATATATATTTGTGTTTCTAGATACAACACTGATTATAAATAGATGAATAATCATATACATATATTTGTATATATCTATGAAGTGAATATAATGAAAGTGAATATTATGAAACTGACTTCAGTATGTATAAAAAAGTTGAGTCCATGAAACTCAGGCCTGTAATCCTAGTGATGTGGGAAGCTGGGTTCTGAGTTCTAGTATTTCTAACCCCAAGCCTTAGATTTTCAGAGGAGGCCTGTACCGCCAGTGTAGCAAAGAGACACATATACAGTGGGATCACACTCCCTGACCTCAGAGGAAAGTCAGTAGAAATCAGGACAAGCCTCTATCTTATTACATTCTACTCAGTTCCTGTACCAAGATGGCCACCTGTAGAACATCAAATGGAAAGTTGATATTCCCTCCAAAAGGTTCCAAAAATAGACTTCTGAACTATAGTCTCTGACTATATTGAATTAAAACTTACTTCTGTTCCCAAGCTGCAAACACATTGAAATATGGCAGGGCTCAAGCCAGATGGTCAAAGACACAAATACATAAAATTATATACTCTGTTTCAATAATTCAATGACAAATCATCAAAGGCATGTCTTCAATTTTTCTTTTGTTTAAAGGAATTGGACACATCCTCTGAGTTTATCAGGAACTGGTGATAGTTTGGTTGCTGAATTGTTGAATGCACTCCTGGGCAAAGGAGACATATATCTTGGGGAAATCATGTGGGGGTTGGTGTCCTCACACAGCTTCACAATAAAATGGCCATAAATTCTGTGATGTCACAGCAACTTTGGCCATAGCAGCAAATAGGTGTTAGGCACTGATTTGGCCCTGAAGTGGACTCAACAACACCAAAAGGTACAAAGAATAAGAGGGAATGACTACTAGCCAACAAACTTCAGCTTGAAGAGCTGTCCTTACCAGAAGCTAGGATAAATTGAGTTGGAGAAGCCTGATCTCCATGTAAGGCTCCTGAGCACTAAGGACTAGGCACTATTAGAGGTGTTGGAGAAACAGAAGTGAATGTGGCTCTCTTCTCACCAATTTCATACTGGAAAGAAAACCAGAAATCGTAATGATAATTTCTATAAATCAGAGACATGAAATTGGTGATTTTGTGGCAACAACTTAACATTGAGGAGGGATGTTTATATGAGAGCAATCATCCAGGCAATTATCTAGGAGCAGGCACTTCAGGCAGTAAGAACAGTAAGTACATCCCCCATTGATGGGAATGGACCTGACTTGTTTCAGAAAAGGAAAATAGCACTGACATGCTTGCTTGTGAAATAAGAATGGAAAGGTACAAAGAAGAAAAAAGAGATCAGAAATTAAGATAGGAATAAATTAGATAGATATTGGATGATGTCGGTTACAAGAAGAAAAGTTCTGATTTTAGTTTAAATCTGACATGACCCACTGGAACCAAAATTCAAAAATAGTAGTGAGACACAACTGATTCAGTAAAGAATACTTTTAAAATGTGAATCTAGCTGGGCTCTTGTGGCTCACAACTGGAATCCTAGTTATGCAGGAGGCTGATATCTGAGGATCAGGTTTAAAGCAAGCCCAAAGTGGGAATTTGGTAAGATTGATCTCCAATTAGCCATGAAAAATATGGACATGAAGCTGTGTGTCAACTGGTAGAGCACTAGCCTTGATAAAGAACTAAGGGACAGCACCTGGGCCCTAGGTCCAAATCCCAGGACTTCACAAAACAAAGAAGCCAACAATTAAAATTTGGTGTGGTCATTATTCCTTAGAATTCTAATTCAATATATTTGGTATGAGCCTTGGAAATTTTATTGTTAGCTAATGCTCTCCCCGGATATTTTACTTCATTAACAGCTTTCAAAGTCCTGGCATCACCACTGTCTCCTCCCAGTTAGCATAGCAGTCTACCACTGGAAATTTGAAGATATATTTTATTAATCATAAGAATTCTGATCATTTTCCACATACATCAAATGAGTAGTAGCCACATTCCACTACTACGAATATTTTTAATCATCCTTTGATTTAATAAGCATTAAGGCTTAAAAATTCTAGCATGGTTATCAAATTAATTCAATAGTCATCATTCTTCCAACCAAATTGTAACATATGTTTATAAAAGGAGAGACTATATGAAAGTGTGCACACAACTTCTAACTATAATACTCTCAAGAAGTAAGGTTTTACAGAAATGTCCTGATTGCTTTGCCAAAGGAAAGGATAAGAGATTTAAATAAGTGACCTAACATCTCAGAAGGAAAATGCTATTGGCTTTAGAACAAATTCATTTGCCTAGAAGTGAGAAAATGAGTTTAGAAATGCCAGAGGCAAAGGGTATTATTCAAATTACCTTATCATGAGGTACAAGCAGCCGTCTAGATCAATCTTCCAGGGAAAAAAGCAATGAATGAAAAGCAATTAATGCTTCTAAAACAAGGCAGATGGTGGTGGTTCATCCTTGTATCCTAGCTACTTAGAATTCTATGATGAAAGGATCTCAATTCAAAGCCTAGCCTGGAAGAATACCTTTCTCTCTGCAACCAGCAGACAGAAGCATGAGCTCTGTGCCTGAAGCCCAGATGGACGGCTTCTGCCCATAGACATCCAGATACCAAAGACCACCCCCATCTGAAATATTATCAAAGACATTCAAATAATATCTCCTGTTTGGGAGATAATATTTAAAAGACGTATCAAAAACATTTCATGAGTTCCTGTTAAAAAAATTCAGAATGAAAGTGGAAATATGTACTCACTCACTGAAAGGTAAGTAACTGACCAGAATGATGTTAATGGGGCTAGAGGCCCATTTGGTAACTTATCCACTCAACCATCTTTCCTCACAACTTGTCAGACATCCTGAACATTCAGGTTTTTGAATGCAAGGAATGTGTGTGAGCATGTAGCTTCTGGAAGTAATCATCAAAAGCTAGGCACTGGAAGCTCAGGCCTGTAAAACTAGCTATTCAGAACCCTGAGATATGAGAAACTCAGTTCAAAGCCAACTGAGCAAAAAAGACTCTTACGACCAATTAAATAGTAAATGAAGAAAGCTGAGCTATGCTTCAAATAGTTGAGTGCGATCATCACATACAAAAGCTAAGGGACAGAATCTAGGCCCTGAATTCAAGCCTCAGTACTGGCTCTCATACACAAAATACTCATGAAAACACCACAGTATATGCATATGTTAGCAAGGAATGTAGATGAATGGGATGATGACATCATTTACCTCACCTTAATCTCAAGCATTCTGTACAGGGTTGCTCAGTCTGTGAAAAGCCCTAGGTGAAATCTTTCCTCAAAATCAGTACATACATCCTCATTTCCCTCAGCACATTCACACACACACACACACACACACGCATAAAGGCTATATTTTTCTTTTTTAAAGGCTATATTTTTCTAACTAATTTTGAAATATTTAACCATACATACATGCTTCAGAATTAATTGCCCTTGTTTAAGTTTCATAGGGAGCTAATATATCCAGGTTCTGGCTCATTCTTGTAATCTTAGCTGCTCAGGAGGGTGCATCTGAGGATCACAGTTTGATGCCAACCCAAGCTAATAAATCATCAATATTCTTATCTTCAATTAAGTAGCAAAAAGTCAGAAGTGGAGATGTTGTTTGAGTGGCACAATGACAGCATTGAATAAAATAATCTATGCGAGAGCTCCAGACACTCAGTTCAAGCCTGAGTTGTGTCCCACTAACACTCCAAAAGCCACAAACCTCCAAAACACCAAATCAAAAATATGTCAAAATATTTTGCAACTTTTGAAGCAAAATCTAATTAGGCAACATAGTTTCTGGTTTGTTGAAGATTTGGTGGGGAAAACCCAAATTCAACATATGTTTAAGTGATTTAACGAACAAGCAACCAAATAAAATTTCCCAGTAAGGAATCTTCCTTAGTATTCACTGGGAACCCTGACAAAGGTATATTTTTCTATGCTTTTTGAAAATCAATGTTTTCTTTTTCGGTAAAGGAAATAGTATAAACTTTTAGTATGTGTTATAGGAATCATTGGAAGCTCCAAGTGAAATGAATGTATAACAAAAAACAAACAATATTACAAGTTTCTATGCCTCTGTTGAGACACTAAAAACCTGAAATAGTGTGGTTTCTCAGAAAGAGAAGGGGGATGCTCAGCATCACTGGTCATAAAAGAAATGCAAATCAAAACCAAAACCACATTTGGATTCTACTCATCCCAGTTAGAATGGCCATTATCAAGAGAACAAACAATAACAGATGCGGGGGTGGATGTGCCTAAAGGGGAACACTACTACACTGATGGTAGGAATATAAACTGGTTCAACCACTCCCGAAGGCAGTATTGAAGTTCTTCAAAAGACTAAACATAGAACTCCCCTAAGATCTGAAGTAGGTCCTGAGAGGAGACTTGAGTTAGTACAGTTTTTTTCTAGGCTTTGACTTGGTTTTAGGGATTTTAGAGGGAAAAAAAAAAACCTTTAAAAAAGATTTACTAGACCTTGGCTCCAACCAGCCCAGTTTCTGGAATGGAAACAATGCCCCGCTACCCCCGGCCCTTAACAATCTAAACCGCCTTGATTGTTCTGTTAGGACTAACCAATAAAACAGATATGTTGTAATCTGAGTCCTACTTGCAATATCTCATGCTTACCATAAACACCACGTTTTTCACGTGCTTATGGTAAATTCCAATAAACTCCTCCTTTGTGTATGCTTATCATAAACTCTGCGTTTTGCACGTGCTTTGCCTTACCCATTGAATTTGTGAGTCATTTAAACCAAAAGTGACAGGCTGGTTTTAACAGCCATTATGTGACAAACTGTAACCTCATTGACCACCTGTGTGTGTTCGAGTTTGACTGTGCAATCTTTTGTGTGTGTGACAATCTCATTGGTCATATACATGACCAGGATTGACCTCATGAATTTTGCCTAAGATATGTATTCAAAATTTTTTTGTTCTTTCATGCATTTGTTTCTAACGCATTTATAAGATTATTTCTTTGTTGCTTTGTATGTCCCTCCCCCACAGTATAATCCCTGCTTTCACTATATTTGATGTCAGTATAATTTGTGGAGGGGAAGGGGAAAAACAAGTCGTTTAAATAAGGATACAGGTGGACCCGTTGCAACAATGAGAAGTACAAGTTGTCATGTGGAAAACGAACTTTACAACTTTGGTGGAGGGGGGGAGGCTGGGAAAGGATGGGAAGGGGAAACAAAGGAGAAGGCTACAATGCTTCTTAAGAAATGTACTCATTATCTTGCCCATCTAATTGTAACCCCTCTGTACAGTATTTTCACAATAAAAAATAAATAAAAAGTTAAAAAAAACAAAGTACGTGGGCCACTAGGGGTCACAGTATCAGCTCATGAGCCTGTGCTTGGGCCCTGACAGGACAGTGTCTCAATAAAGTTGCTTCTTTGTTAACAACTTTGTTGTGCTGAGCTCTGTCACTCTGGACGACTGGGTGGGCTTGCTTGCCTGAGTAGGGATCTTCCTACTAGAGATCCAACAATTCGAGTCCTCAGCATCTATCCAAATGATCTCAAACTAGGGTACAATAATCTACCAGCACAACTATTTTCATTAAAGCATTGTTTACCATAGCTAAGATACAGATCCAACCCAATTACATCTCAGTAGATGAATGGATCAAGAAAATGTGGTATATTTACACAATGGAATTTTATGCTTCTATCAGAAAGCATGACAGTGTCCCTTTTGTAAGAAAATGAAAGGACTTGGAAAAAAATCATATTAAGTGAAGCAAGCCAGGCCCAAAGAAACATGAACTCTATGATTTCCCTCAATTGCAATAGTTAGCAATAGCCTGTTACTCCTGAAAATGGATCATAATAGCTCAAGAGTTATGAGCATATATATTACCCTACAAAATGATGCTAATTGAAATGAACACCAAGACATAGAAACATCAGGTCATCTCTTGTTTAGTTGTCAAGATTGATGTAGCCAATGTACTGCAGCTAGTTCTTTCTTCTTACTTTATGTCATTTTTCTTTTCCAATTGGTTTAATCCATGGCAATTCCTGTCTATGATTCTGATACCCTGAATCCTGTATATGCATTTATCTGATTGGGGGAAGGGAAGGGAAATAACAAAATGCTGAAAGAAGTACAAAAGCTGACCCAGTGGAACAATGATACTCACAGGACACTAGGGTAGAAATTAACTTTACAATGTAATGGTAGGGAGTGGGTGGAGGGACGGGACAGAGGGAGAAAAACACTGGAGTGTGTAACAATGTTCAATGAAAAATGTAACTTACTCCTGTAAATGTAACCCCTCTGTACAGCAGCTTTATAATAAAATAGATTTTTAGAAATGTAAAAATTAGAAAGTTTTTTTCATAAAATCTCAAGCTGATATGATAACAATGGAACTTCTGAGTTCATGTCAAAGAGATGTTTTGGACTTCCAAAAAGGTAGTACTAAGCACATATAACAACAATTAAGCGATAATGAGAAAAGTAGCACTTTTAATTGTATTATAAGAATAAAGGAAAATTTCTTTTCATTTCTATTTACTTAGAATTTACGTTTGTGATCTGCATTGTTCCCAAGTCAGATTAATGTCTTTTCCTTAGCTTTCTTTGGTATGTATAGCTTGGACCTGTAATCTGAGGTATAAGAAGTATTCTTTGTTCCATTTGGAGGCCTAGCATAGAGACACTTCTCCCTGGCCAAGAAGTTAGACTGGAGGACACCTAATACTCGCTGTGGTTTCTCTCGCACAGCTCACTGAGGAACTTAGGAGTTTGAGAAAGTGACTGCTAATTAAGTGCCTCTTACTAATAAGAATTATTGGTAGAATTTGAAAAAACATATTTGGGTAACAAATAGACTAGAAAAATGTTGTTTGATATTTTTTATCACTACATTTCTTTTTGTCTAAGTAGAAAAGACAGACTTTCCCTAAGGGCCTAGACTAAGCAAAATGGCTTATATAGAGCTCAGATCATTTCTTTCCACAGAAGATGACAGCAATAGAAGAAAAACAGGTCCACAACTGGTACAAGGTAGAGAGAGTTTGATGTCTCCATAAATCTTAGGATCAAATGCTCAATGAGGAGCCGTAGGGACTTATGACAGCTTAAGGACCTAACATTTCCTGTGTCGTTCCATCATAGGAAGCAGTCAACAGTCTCCCATCACACTGTAGGTGCCATGCCTGACTGGTGACCTTGGCTGTGACCTGAGAACGTCCAGCAGGGCTCTGTCATGGTCACTGGAGATTCAGGATTGCACTGTAAGAAGACCTACAGGAAGGTCTGAGTCAGGGTTTTGTCAGATCTAGATGATTTGTAACAGGCACTACTTTCTTCTTGCTAACAATGTGGATATACCATTGGGGCCCTGCACACAAATTTATCACAAGTGTTAGCTTGCACCATTTCTTAATGAAAGTCAACAATAATGCCCTCTGGACATATTCTCATCAATATTTAGTAGGTAAAAAGCTATAAAATCAAGTTCATCATGAGGAAAAAACACAGATGAAAACCAAATTGCAGGAGCATTTACAAAAAATGTTTTCCTATACATATCAAATGTGACAAAATATTAAAAGTTAATGAAGTTAGGAAAGTTAAATTTATTTTTTTAACTATGGTTTCAACTGTCTTTTACATTTCAACTACTTAAAAAAAGAAGGTAGGCATAGCACCACCAGTGGCATACCTCTGTAACCTTGCAATTAAGAAATCTGAGATCTGAGGAAAGTGAATTGGAGCTAGACTAGGTAGGAAAAAGTGGTGAAAGGTTTATCTCCAATTAAGTATTCAAAATCAAGAAGTGGAAATTTGGTTTACGTCGTAGACTGTTACCCTTGAGTAAAAAAGCTAAAGGTCAGCTCCCTGAGTTCAAGCCCCAATACACACACACACACACACACACACACACACACACACACACACACACACACACACACACACACACACACCCTATCTCAAAAATAACCAGTGATCAGGAAACAGAAATAAGATGATATTTTTCTTTATTTTCTTTCATTTTTCTCATTTTTAAAAATTTATCTCTCTGTGAGAAGTTAAAGGTGTCATAGAAAAGGACGGACAAAGGATGAACATGTGCAACAGTGGTATTCAATTGGTACTATGTTGAAAAAGACCTATGCAACTTGTTTTGGGGGAAGGACGGGGAAACTGGAAGAGATGAAAGGAAAGGGTAACATTGTCAAAAAAGAAATGCACTCAGGAAAGTAGAGCTGTGGCTCAATATGAGTGCCATTGTTTAGCAAAAGAGCTCAGAGGCAGTTTCCAGGTCCTGGGTTCAAGCCTCATTACTGACCAAAAAAAACATAGACAAAAGAAATGTAACCATTACCAAGCGACTGTAACTAAACCCTCTACAGCACAATAATAATAATAATAATAATAATAATAATAATAATAATAATAATAAGAAGAAGAAGAAGAAGAAGAAGAAGAAGAAGAAGAAGAAGAAGAAGAAGAAGAAGAAGAAGAAGAAGAAGAAGAAGAAGAAGAAGAAGCAGACGAAGCGGAGAAGAAGGAGAAGAAGAAGAAGAAGAAGAAGCAGACGAAGCGGAGAAGAAGGAGAAGAAGAAGAAGAAGAAGAAGAAGAAGAAAAGAAGAAGAAGAAGAAGAAGAAGAAGAAGAAGAAGAAGAAGAAGAAGAAGAAGAAGAAGAAAAGAAGAAGAAGAAGAAGAAGAAGAAGAAGAAGAAGAAGAAGAAGAAGAAGAAGAAGAAGAAGAAGAAGAAGAAGAAGAAGAAGAAGAAGAAGAAGAAGAAGAAAAGAAGAAAAGAAGAAGAAGAAGAGGAAGAAGAAGAGGAAGAAGAAGAGGAAGAAGAAGAGGAAGAAGAAGAAGAAGAAGAAGAAGAAGAAGAAGAAGAAGAAGAAGAAGAAGAAGAAGAAGAAGAAGAAGAAGAAGAAGAAGAAGAAGAAGAAGAAAGTTAATAAAACCAAACCAGTGAAAGAGAAAAACTGAGGAGCAAGGGAAGAGGTGACCTTTCAAAAAAGATATATATCCATACCTGACATATAACTGTAACATCTGTGTAACTCGCCTTTATAATAATAATACAAAAGAGGGCTGGGAATGTGGCTCAGTGCTAGAGCGCTTGCCTTGCATGCCTGAGGCCCTAGGTTTGATTACTCAGCACCACATAAGCAAAAAGAAAAAAGCCGGAAGTGGCCTTGTGGCTCAAGTGGTAGAGCTCTAGCCTTGAGCTGAAGAGCTGAGGAACAGCGCCCAGGCCCAGAGTTCAGGCCCCACGACTGGACCCAAAAATAATAATAATACAAAAGAAAAAACAGAAATATATTTCTGGAAGCAAAACTCAAATGGAAGATCAGATTAATATGTATGTTGTACCAAGGTCAAACCCCATTATCAATTTCCCCTTCAAAAATGGCTCTTCTCATCACTTGTGCTTTCCCTAGCTTATGAAAGGGGGTGTAAACAGTTAAAGAGAGAGAAAGGTAATCTGTCAGGCACAAAACTGTACTTGCAAAGAGCTGTACTTGTTAGAACAAATGTTGACTAGACCACATGATGACTCCATGTTTCCTAAAATATACAGAACTTGTTGGGCTTGAATACAGGCTCCACTGTATACTAGCTGGGGATTCAAAATTAACTAAACTCTCTGGATCTCAAATTATTCTCAGGTAGAGTGAGTATAACAATACTTATCTCACGGGATTATGAGATCTGGGTGTCATCAAATATGGAGTGGGTTTTATCTTAGGTGTGTATGCAACACCCAAAAACTGCTGGAAGGTGTAAAACTGGCATGATGTTTACTATATTACTTAACAGTAATACACCATGCCTGTAATCCTACTCACAAAAGAGGCTGAAAGAAAAGGATTAAGTTTCTAAGCCTGGACAGGAAACTGGATCAGACTGACCTCCAATGACCTCTAAAAACCTTGAGGTGATGTTTGGTTCAAATGGTAGAGTGCTAGACTGGAGCATAAGCCTCAGGAACAGTGCCAGGCCCTGAGTTCAAGCCCTAGGACCTGCATAAGCACACACACACACACACACACACACACACACACACATACACACACACACTAAATTTTGTATGTTCCTATAACCCCATTTAACAATATTTTCCCTCTTCCAAGCTCACCAGTTGTTGTTTTTTTGTTTTAAAAGGGACTTGCTGTGTAGCTCAGGCTGCTCTTAAACTAACAATCTACCTGGGTGCTGGAATTACAGACCTGCCTACTATAATTTGCTTCACTCAATAACGCTATTTATAACATTTTCGCAAGAAATTCATTCATACTCATGAAGATATATGGCTTAAAAGTGTTCACAGTAATATTATACTGTACAAAATTCAAATAATATAGCTGCACATGGTAGTGTGCTAACACATGGTAATGCCAGCCAATCATCATGAACCTGACACAGGAGAATAAGGAGGTGAGGAAAGCCTGGTCTACACTGCAGAACCTGGTCTCCAAAGGAAATAAATTCTATAAATATTAATCCACTATGAAACATACAATCAGTTAGATTTATATAATGATACAAATAGATCATTGTTAATGGAAACAAATTCTTGGCAGAAATTTTAAATACATACGTATGCATATATATTTAAACTTGGAGAAATAAAATTTCAAGTGGTATTATCTGCATCTTTCAGTCTACCTGTCACCTATCTATTTACTGACACATTGATTTCTGTTTAGTCTGCAAAACACTGTTCTCTCATATAAGTGCACAAAATTACAAACAAAAAGTACAAAAAATACATTATCATAAATACAAATGTAGTTTAATCTCTTCCATAATAATTTGGAGAAAAACATGCGTTGAGTTAATGGCATTGAATACTACTCAAGAAGGGGAGTCTAGGAGAATGTAGATTTGTGTGTGTGTGTGTGTGTGTGTGTGTGTGTGTGTGTGTGTGTGTGTGTGTGTGTGCATGCGTGAGCCTACACGTGCACACTCATGTGTTTTTCATGAGAAAATAATGGAATTATAATTAGACCTATAATTCCTGTTTGGTCTTTTTGCTCAAAGCTGACACTCTACCACTTGAGCACCATATCTACTTCTGTATTATGGTTTCTTAATTGGAGAATTATCACAGATTATCTGCATGGGCTGCTTTAAACCTGAATTCCCAGTTTTTGACCTTTAAATTAGCTAGGTTTTAAAACATGAGCCACTGGTGGCCAGCAACTACGTTAACATTTTTGCATGCTTGAATGAATTTTAAAGTAAGACCTATATGTTACTTTTGAAAATGGCCGGAAATAGTATTACAATTAATGTTTAGCAAAATTTAAAACATACAAACCTGAGAATGGCAAGTAGCTGAGAACAGAATGGAATAAATCAAAATTATCTATGACAGTTTTCAGTCTGTGCAGAGAAATGATTGCATTGATGGAGCCCAAGGCCATCAGATAGCTGAGCTCCAGCTGACTGCTATGCTCATGAGGCCAGCTAGTGCTATTCACAAGAATGTGATGTTATTGGATGACAATGATCAGCTTCAAGTTCAGAACCTGAAATACATCTATTGATCTAGAAGGGGAAACATACCAGGACAAGAAATGTGATTAACAGTGCTGAATGCAAAAACCATCCAGTCCAAGGGAGACAGAATAGCTCTTTCTATATCTGAGAAGAGTATTATCTCACAAAGAATCCTAAGCTGAATATGGTGGTCCATGTTTGTAATTTCTGAACTTTGGAGGCAAATTTAGAAGTTAGCTTGAGACCAGCCTAAGTTTTAGACCAATAGAAATACACATAGTAAAATGTTATCTTAAAACAACAATAACAACCAAAGACCCAATTACTGGGAATGTCGTTAGTGGTAGAGTGCTGGCCTCCTCGCATGCATGAAGCCCTTGATTTGATTCCTCAGTATGACATAAGCAGAAAAAATGGAAGTGGTGCTGTGGCTCAATTGGTAGCGTGCTACCCTTGATGAAATGAAGTTCAGAGAGAGTGCCCAGGCCCTGATTTCAAGCCCCAGCTCTGGCAAAATTAAAAAAAACAAAAACAAAAAAACAACCAACTGGAAAATGCTGTTTGTTAAAATAAATATGTTGGCCATGCACCGGGGGCTCACACCTGTAATCTTAGCTACTCAGGAGGCTGAGATCTGAAGATCGTGGTTCAAAGCCAACCTGGACAGGAAAGACCGAGAGACTCCTATCTCCAAGAAACCACTAGAAAACTGGAAGTGGCGCTATAGCTCAAGTGGTAGAGCGCTTGCCTTGAGCTGAACATCTGAGGGACAGTGCCGAGGCCCAGAGTTCAAACCCCATGACCAACAAAAATAAAAAATAAAAAAAGAAATAAATAAGTTGAAGAACTCTTTACACTCACTAGAAAATTGGGCTGTTGGGCATTCATAATGAACTTTGTTAGGAAAAAATAAAATAAATTAATCGAATATTATCTGGCATTGGACAGGACATAATGAGATATAAAAATGATTGCTGCCTATGGTTACTTGATACAACGATGTTACAGATACACTTGCCAGATTGTGATTTTTTTAAGTATACAATCGTAGGTTTTTTCTTTTTCAAAATAATTTTACTGCCAAGCCCCATTGGCTCATACCTGTGATTCTAACTACTAAGGAGGCTGAGAACTGAGGGTCTCTGTTCAAAACCAGCCCGGGCAGAAAAGTCTGTGAGATCCTTATCTCCAACTAAAGGTTCAGAAAATGTGAAGTGGCACTGTTGCTCAAGTGGTAGGTTGGTAGCCTGGATCTGAAGAGCTGAGGGACCATGCCCAGACCCAGATTTCAAGCCTCACAATTGACAAAAAACTATAGTAGTAATAATATTTATTTTATTTTTACTATTAAGGTGTTATATATAAAGGCTACCATTTCATAAGTTTGTTTCATTGCCATCTTCATTGCCAACAGCCAGGATTTGGCCATCTGCTTTTCCTCTGATCTCTGGGTATAGAGGCAATGAGTAATACAAAGCAATACAAACCAGTTCTGACTATTATTTTTCTCTGCACATCTTAAAAATCAATGACAACAGAAATAAAAAATCCTTAAGTTTAAAACCTTCTAGACAAATTATAGAAATACTGAGGAAAAGTATTTTAAGAATAAGTCCAGGCAGCTTGAAATCAGGGCCTGGGTTCTGTTTCTGAGATTTATTACTCAAGACTAGCGCTGCCTCAGTGCCACTTCCAGTTTTCTCATGGCTAATTGAACAGAAAAGTCTCACCAACTTTCCTCTCCAACCAGGCTTTGAACTAGGATCTAGAGATCTCAGCCCTCTGAGTAGCTAGTATTATAGCCATGAGCCCCTGCCACCTGGCTAGAATAATTGCTTACCTGGGACAGATGTCAGTTAGTATTAAATATCAATCATGATTAACTTCGTAAAATAAACTTAACTGAAATGCCTTGCCCTAGAAATAAGGAATCAAATGTTTAGGTGATTTACAAAGTTCTTACCAAATCTACATATTTCGCTGGTTGTTTTTTTTTTCTTCCAAAATTGTGTGCTTTCCAGAAGCAAGCCTTACCTTTCCTTGCTGGTTTCTTTAGTTTATTTCATACATGCCCACAGCTTCTTCAACTATCATTTATTTATGTGAACTGCTTGTAAATATCTATTTTCAGTCCAAACTTCTTGTATGCATCTCTCATCCATATATTCAACTGCCATAAAAACTTGTGAAACATTAATCATCTCTTCTCATTACTGGATATTAATGTGCAAGTAAAATTTAAGAAAATAAAGAATAATATCAATAAATATAACATGATTCTAATAGTAATCCTAAACATAAATACAGCGTTGATTATTTTCTGAGCAATTTAGTAAAAACCTCAAAGAAAAGAAATCAAGTTTTTTTGAGTGCTGATATTATGGTTTAAACTCTGGACCTTACCTTCTCAAATTTTTCCCTCAAGGGTGGTGCTCTGTATTTGAACCACAGTTCCCCTTCCAATTATATTTGGGGGATTATATACAGATAAGAAACTCATGGAATAAAAAAAATTGCGTTCATTTCACATAACATTGGGGTTCATTTCACATAACATCCTCTTATATGGTTATATGGTACCATGTTCTAGTTACTGCAAGTAAGGATAACCATGGGACGTATGGTTATTTAAGCCTGGCTTATTTCACCTAATGTAATTGTTTCCTCATCTTTCCATTTCCTAGCAAATGGGGCGATGTCATTCTCTCTGATGGAGGCAAAGAATTCTAGTGTCGTGTGTGTGTGTGTGTGTGTGTGTGTGTGTGTGTGTGTGTGTGTGTGTGTGTGTGTATCATATTTTCTTATCCATTCATCTTCTGAGAGGCATCTGGGTTGGTTCCATATCTTAGCTGTTGTAACTAATGGTGCAATAAATATTGTTGTGCTGGTAGTTTATTATGGTCTTGTGTGTGATCATTTGTTAAATGGCCAAAAGTGGGTTTGCTGGGTCACAGGAGAACTCTAAATGGAGGCTTGGAAAAAATTATATTAAGTGAAGTAAGCCAGACCCAAAATAACATAGGTCCTCTGGTTTCCCTTATTTGCAATAACTAGTATATGTCTGGTACTAGCATGAAAGTCCAAAAGCTATGTAGATATGACCAGATAAGATGATGTTAAGCGATATGAACACCAAGATAGGGTTTATTATCTATCATGTGATTTTTTGTATGTTCCTCCCCCACGGTATGAACCCTGTTTGCACTGTTTCTAATGTTGGTGCCCTGCATCTTGTATACACACTTCTCTAGATTGGGGAGGAGAAGGGAAAAAACAAAATGTTTAAATAGGGATATAGGCTGACCCATTGTAACAATGAAATGCAGAAGACACAATGTTGAGAAAGGAAGTTCACAATTTAGGCAGGGAACTGGGGAAGGGAGGAGAGGGGGAGTGTAGTTGTGGAGGTGGGAGGGAAGGGAGGGTAGGGAAAACAAAAGAGGAGGTAACAGTGCTTGATAGAAAATATACTCATTACCTTGCTCTTGTAACTATAATCCCCTCTATACAGTATTTTTAGAGTAAAAACTCTTTTGAAAAACAGAAGGTGTCATGTACACCAAGTATAGTAGCCCAAACCTGTAATCCCAACCAATTGGGAAGCAGAAATGACAAGGATCATGATCTAAGGCCAGGACAGAGAAAAAAACTCCCAAGACAGCCATTTCAACAAATGCGCTTGCCATCGTGGTTCACATCTATAATCCTAGTTAATTATGTGGGAGACATAGGTAGCAAAGTCTCAGATAATCTAAGATCACACCTGGGCCAAAAATTCAAGACCTCAAGTACATAAAATGGACTAGAAGTATGGCAAAAGTAGTTGAGCTGCTTGGTGCTATACAACCAAAGTCCTGTCTATCAAGCAGAGAACCCCTGAATAGAACCCTAGTAATATTCTTCTCTTTCACCAAAAATACTAAATAAATTTATTCTATTTGCACATCTAATTTCAAGGCCACTGAGAGATCAGAGATGGTGACATTCTCTTTAAAATTATATATTCAAAAGAGACGGTTATTTAGGTTTTGAAAAAAATGAAAAGGAAGGAAAATGCATGTGATTTTTATTGGCGCCATAATTCTTGAAAACATAAAATACACTCAAGTATTTAATAGATATCCATATGTGTGCGTAGGTCCATGTATGTTATGTATATACATATATGTGTATATATATACACACACACACACACACACACACACATATATATATATATATATATATATACAAACAAGTGGTTCATTTCTTTTCTGTGTAACAAATGGTACAATGAATCTGTACAATCACTACTCAAAGGCATGAATAGACAAAGAGAATGAGCAGAGAATTCATATTCACGAATCTATGGCTAGCCAATAACCATGAAAATATTCTACATCAGTTTGCACGTGTCAGTTACTGCAGTATAGGGACAGTATGATGACAATGCGATACCAGGCAGATGAAATGAGAAATGAGAGATACAACTAGTACAATATTCTTTCTGATGGGTAAGTAGAATTTCCAGTGTGTGTGTGTGTGTGTGTGTGTGTGTGTGTGTGTGTGTGTGTGTGTTACATATTCTTGATACATTTCTCTCTCGAGAGGTATTTGGGCTGATTCAGTAAGCATGGTTGTGCTGAAACCTTTACTATATCCTGGTTTGTAATCCTTCGAGTAAATGCCCAGGAGTAGAATTGCTGTATCATATGGAAGTGGGTATTCAAAAGAGGAGTGAATGGGGAAAAGGTAGAAGTATGAACAGGAGAAAAGGGGGAAAATGCAGAGAAGAATCTAGTAAATATCCTACAAAATTAAGAGGAGTGAAGGAAGAGGTGCATCAGGAGTGATGGACGAGAATGTGGAAAGGGTTGGCATTGATAAAGATATATTGCATGCATAAACTGCTTTGTTTAATGACAAATCCTTTGTTACTTAAAATAATAATTTAAAAATCATGTCCTTAAAATGTTATGCAATTAGAAGCAAAGCATAAAAATCTGTTGAGATCATCTCAAGGGTCTATAAAACTTTTTTGGTTAGGATAAATTTTAGAACAACAGTAATGATACATATGATCTGAAGAAAATTTAATGATTTCCAGCTATTTAAAATAATCATTATTGGAGATGTGGCTCACGTGGCAGAGTGCTACATAGTGAGCAAAGCTGTCAGATATTGAATTCAAGTCTCGATCTCAAATAAAAGTAAAACATTCAGTAAAAGTCAGGCATATTCCTGGGCACCGGTAGCTCATGCTTTTAATCCTATTTTTAATCAGAAGGCAGAGATCTGGGGATCTCAGTTCAATGTCAACTCAGATAGGAACGTCTGTGACACTCTCATCTGCAATTCACTGCGAAAGAAACCTGGAATTGGACTTGTGGCTCAAGTGGTAGAATGCCAGCCTACAACAAAAAGCTCAGGGACAGAACCCAAGCATTGAGTTCAAACCTTAGAATAGTGCATATACATACACAAAGGAAGTAAGTCACTCAAGTTCTCAATCTTCCATTTCCCTAATCCTAACTCTAATCATGGTCAGAACACTGAGTAACCTTGATGATAATAGTAACCCAATCCTAAAATTAATGGAAAATACTCGAGGTTAAACACATCCTAACAGATACTCATTGACTATGAAATGATTTGCAGTTTGCTCCAAATCCTCCAAATTCCCTGACTTGGACTCTGAAATAGTTCCCTATTATGAATCATTAATCTCAGACTTTCATATCATGAAAACTACCATAGTTTCCACTGATCTTAACTTTTACTGAACTCCTATATCTCCAAACAGAAGTTGCAGTTTTACTTAAAATCTAGTCTAGTTTCTAACCCTAACTAAATATCTAAACCTTACTATAAAACTTACTTTAAATTTAGCCCTATTGAACGCTGAATAGCAGACTTAGGAAAACTCTATAGCTTTTGTTAAATTTCAAACTTATTTTTCTTGAAAGTGTTAGCAGAAAACTCAGTTTTACCCTGAAGCTTTCCCTTACCTAAACCTAAGTATAACCTGAACTAGAAAAGTAACCCTAGAACTAATAGCCTTTGAATTCTAAAAGCCATACGAATTCATTAGTTTTTATTAATCCTAACTTTGATTTAACTCATCTTTCTAAAAATTTTGTAGTTTTACTCAATATCTTACCATTTTTGTAACTCTAACCCTAACTGGGATATTGAAGCTAACTGTCACACTAATTATACCCTAATCTTAACATTATTAGCAGTTTCCTATTTCACATGCATCCTAATTCTAACTCCACTTGTTATTCGAAGATTTACCCTAAACTTTCCATTTCCCTAATGCTAACACTAACTCCAGCTGGAATTGAAACCTAACTTTCAACCTAATGATAGTCCAATTCTAATGTTTAAGAAAAATACTCTAGTTTTTATTCATTCTAATGAATACTCCAGTTTGCACTCTGGAAATGAGTTTCAATTTGCCCTAATTCCCACAAATTTCCTGACTGTACTGCTGAAGTGATCTTTTTCCCTAACATGAACCATTATATTATTTGATTTCAAATTCTCTTATCAGGAAAAATACTGTAGTTTCCATTTATCCTACCTTTTCCTGAACCCTTGTACCCTAAAGCAATTTCAGATTTACTTACATCTTGTCCATTACTTAACTCTAACTCTCAACTTAACCCTGGCTGGAAAACTCCTCATTAATCATTACAAGAATGATCACTAAGAAATAAATATAATGATAATGCTCTAGTTACTATTCAGTCTGACATGTTTGTTCTACTTGTTAGTGAAAACTCAATTTTATACTAAAATTTTCCTATTAATAACACTAATCATAATAAGAACAAAATACTGACCCTAATATTAATCCAATTTATATGTCAATATTAACACTAACACAAGTACACTTCTTTCCACTTATCCTAACTTGATTCACATAAGCCTTCCAAAAATATGTTTCAATTTGTGTCCAAGATCATAGTCATTTTCTAACCCTAAACTTGACCCTCAACTTAACTGGAGCATTGAGAATAACCATAAGCCTAATTGTAAGTAGATTCTAATATTAATAGCAATACTCTAGTTCACATTCATTCTAATTCCTACCAGGCTTATTCTAAAATTTACCTTCAATTTGACTCCATTTTTTCTCCTTCTCTCTAATCCTAACTATGGCTAGAATCCTAACCATATCCAAGACAATAATGATATCCCAGTTCTAAAATTTATGTAAAATTCTGTTTTTGTGTCATTCTTACTGAAATTGCACTTGTAATTCTTGAAATAAATTTCAGGTTTTCCTAAAGCCTACAGATTTTCTCACTCTTATCTCAGAATCTATCTTGTTCCTTAAGAGGAATCATATATGCATTGATTTCAAATCCTGATATTATGAAATAAATTGTACATCTATTATCCTAGCTTTTCCTGAATTCCTAGAAACAGGAAATAAGTTCAGCTTTACTTAACATTTAACACATTTCTTTTTTTTTTCTTTTTGTCGGATATGAGGCTTGAACTCTGGGCCTGGGCAAGATCCCTAAGCTCTAGGCATGAATGTGATCCCCGAGTTCTTTAGCTCAAGGTGTGCGCTTTACCACTTGAGCCACAGCACCACTTTTGGGTTTTCTGGTGTTTAATTGGAGATAAAATTCTCATGGACTTTCCTGCCCTGGCTGTCATTGAACTGCGATCCACAGAAATCAGCTTCCTGAGTAGCAAGGATAACAGGCACAAGTCACTACTTTAACCAATTTCTTTATCCTATTCTCAACCCCCTTTAACCAGAAACCTAATCCTAATCACAATCTGGTTTAACACCAAGTGGTTAATGTAAGGATAACTATTCAATCAAACAATTATTTGCTTCTACTTCTTATTGGAAAGCAAAGTTTTACCCTAAAACTTATCCTTCCCTAACCCTATCCAGAACAAAAAGTAACTGACACTTTAAGCCAAATTATATCTGAATGTTTAAAGTAACACAGACACTGGTTTTCATTCATTTTAACCTTAATGCCATTCATTCTTCTTAAAATATGCTTCAGTTTTACACCTTTTTATATCTTACATCTTATATGCAAATTACTTATATACACCTTTTTATATATTACATCATTTTCTCATCCTAACCCCAGCTCTAACTGGAACACCTTGCCTAATCCTAAACCTACATATAAGCAAATCATAATGTTAATAGCAAGCCTCTATTGCATATTTATTCTCTTGCTCAGCATGTAGGTCTAAATTTTACTTGCATTTTGAGCCTAAATGTTTTAAGTATTTTTCTATTTCCTGTCTGGTTTTATTTTTCTTTTTTTTTTGGTCTCTCATGGGGCCTGAACTCTGGCCTTGGGCGCTGTCCCAGCGTTATTCAGTTCAAGGTGAGCGCTCTACCACTTGAGCCACAATGCCACTTCCGATTTTCTAATGATTTATTGGAGATAAGAGACTTAGGGACTTTCCTGCCCAAGCTGGCTTTGAACCGTGTTCTTCTGATATCAGCCTCCTGAATAGCTAGGAATATGGGCGTGAGCCACCAGCACCCATCTTCATTATTTTTTAAAAATTTTATGTTATAGTAAAGATGTTTTAAATAAGGATTAGTTACATGTGTAAGGTAATGAGTACATTTGTTGTTGAGAATTGTTACCCCCTTCTTTGTTGTTCTCCTACTAACTCACCTCCCTTAGTCCTCCCTCCCCACGGTGTAAAGTTCATTTTCAACATAGGGTCTTTGAGTATCATTGTTGCAATGGGTCATCCTGTGTTGAACCTAAATTTTCTATTTCTCTAACCCTAATTCTAATTCTGTCTGGGATCCTACCCTAATCATCATAATAATAATAGTTCAATTCAGAATTTAACAAAAATATTCAAGTTTTTTCCATCCTGTTATTCCATTGTACATCTTGACAAGTTGCAGTTTAGCTTAAATCTATTTTTTTTAAATTAGATTATATGTGCATATATAAAGATGTAATTTTATGTGAAAAACAGAAGATCTTTGGAAAAAAGGGTAATGAAAAGGAAATAGAGGGAGTATAATCAAATGCTGTAAATATATTATGGAATTGCCACTTCTGACAATTAATAAATTTTAACAAAATAAATAAAATTTAATAAAGAACACATTGCCTTCTAGTGTTCTTTAAGAGAACCATGATATGTCTTGTGAATAAAATACTTGTTTTAGATAAACTTTGTTCGTGAATATTTTATATTATCATTAGCTAGTTATTTAACTTAATGAATAAAAATATATTAAATAAGATTCCATGATAAAAAACATAAAATTATTACTTAGTAATTGTTTGAGAAAAAGTTATAGTCGTGAGTTTTAGGAAACTAAATTTCTATTTCCCTACAAAGCAATGATTTAAGTTTACTAATTTAATATTTCTAATAAGTTAGGGAACATAATTGGCATGAAAAACAACTAACTGTACATCTTGTTTCTTAAATGAATTTTATTTTAAATATTGTCTCTTATTCAAATGAATAATTAGGTTTACTTTTCAAAATAATTGCAATTTTATATCCTTTCAGAACAAGTAATTACCCTGCAATTAAATGAATTAATATATTCAGATATTTAAAAGCTAAATTTTCTATGTTTGATACATAGCTCTAAATATTCAGAATGCCATGATTTTTTTATTCATAAATGTCTAACCTCTGGGATTTTTGCTTCATCAATATGAATTATCTCATGAGGTTGTTGAGAAGGCTCCAGTAACAAGTGTGGTCAAAAACATTTCCTGAATTCTAAATATTAAATCTGGACATTTTTAGCCTTTGATTACATCATTTATTGTCTCTTCAGAGCAACTAAGCTAAAATAAATACTACTGTTTAAACATTTCGCTTACATTTAAATAATATCAACACAGGTCACAAAGAGACTAATTATTTCAGACTCATCATATTTTGTAAACTTAGTGTGAAGAATGTAGGGAGCAGAAGGTTCTTATACTCAATAAATATTTTTGGTTAAATTAACTTAAATCTTATATCTGGATTTCTAATTTGGAGGTTAATCACATGGTAACAGGAAAATAATGTTTTGTTTTTTTTAAAATTACTTTGAGGCCATTTTTCTTCTTAAAATTATGAAGCAAAAATATCTCTAAGACATATATCTGTGAAGAAAATGTTTCAACCCTTAGTAAAGTGCTTTATACTTTAATATAAAGTTTATGTCAAAAAAATTCTGCAACTAATCTTATGTATGTTTTCATGCACAAAATGCTGTGACTTCTAATCTTGTTATGTGATTTTAATTATATTTTTAGTTGTGACATGATCCCTACTTACATTTATTACAAACTTCTGTAATTATACAAATCATGCCTGTACACACTAATTTATGTAAAATAATATTCAAACAAAATTATCTTTTTTCCTGTCTCCAACAGGGAAGGATGTTGTGCTGAAGTACAATAAATGAAAGCTCTCTAACAAAGAGTCTTTATGGAATGGAAATTGGCAACATGGGAATGGGAACATGAGCACTTTCTACTTGGCTGAACAGGAATTTTTGTTTCTACAGTACTTTCTTACCTTTTAATAACACAGGGAAAGCCATAAAATTTGAAGTTCATATGAAGGAATTGCATTCCTCAAAGATGTGGCAACCTTTCTCAAAAGCTCGATCTTATCACTAGTTCTTTGCTCTTGCTGGCTGATCTATTTCTCTATCATATGTTTCATATTATTAAGCATATTAGTAATTCATCAATGAGTACATTACAGGAGACTCCAGAAATTCACATCTATTGTGGTGTAATAATCAGAAGAGAGAAAAAAGATTATATTAATTTCCAATTCCTCCCTTTGGCCTTCAATATGCCAATTAATTTTCAAAACAATCATGTACAATGTTTGTTTATTTTTCCCTTTTTAATTAGATATTAAGCAAGTGTTTTTGCAGTAAAAAGAGATGACAGTGGTATAAGAGCTCTGGTATGAGCACCTTCTCTCTAACAAGTAATGTTCTATGGACTGTAAATATGGAAGCCACATTAAAATTCTCTACACACTCCTCTCTCTCTCTCTCTCTCTCTCTCTCTCTCTCTCTCTCTTTCTCTCTCTCTCTCTGTCTCTCTCTGTCTCTCTCTGTCTCTGTCTCTCTCTCTCTCTTACAGACACACACACACACACACACACACACACACACACACACACACACACACACACACAGCTGCCACCCAGACACATCAGAGATCAGTTGCATTCATCTGTAATGATTGTTGATTGATGTTTGATCCATTGCTTTATTTCAGCTTCAGATCTTGCCTGGACCTTTATCTTTCCCTGAGATCAAGTCCCTAGTTCTTAGTTTATTGTGGGTCTGAGTATTCATAATATGTTCCTGGCTGCTTCAGGCCAATTAACAATACCCTAAATACTGTATCCTCAAATTTGATATTCAAGTCCAACTCCATGAATTTATACTACTGTTCCAAAATACTAAAATTTATTGGATCTAGGAACCAAGAAAGTGCCCACCTTGATACTTTAGTAGCAACTGACATCATGAAAGTAGAAGAATAAAATGTAGAATACTGGATGGGTGTTACAGATACATACGGACTGCCAGTGAACACAGTTAGCCTTTTGTCCTTTCCTAGCGTTAGAGCTTGGGTCAGGGCTATTAACTTGGCTCTCTGGGTTGATATGGCTACTGGTAGAGGTTCAGCCCAGACCACATCAGTCTCAGTCACTACTGCCACTCCCGCATAATTCTCCCTGATGAATAAAGCTGCTTTCATCTGTAAACCACACGAGTTCAGCGTCCAGCAATGGCTGGACCCTTAAGTCCTCTTGGATGTTATGGACTTGTGCCAGGATCTCTGAGCAGTTATGTAGTGGCATGTTTACATCCTGATCTGGTAGAAGTGTTTCCCGGTGGAGAGCTGAAGGAGCCTGGAAATTGATTCTGAGAGGGTTGAGTAGCATTCCTTGGTAATGGGTTAGTTGGGTATTGCTGAGCCACCGATCTGGTGGTTGCTTTAACATACCCTCAATTGTGTGGGGGGTGGTCACACAGTTCTTGTCCCATGGTTAGTTTATCTGTGTGTTTTACCATCAGAGCAGTAGCCGCTATCATTCTCAAACATGGTGGCCATCC
This sequence comes from Dipodomys merriami, assembly GCF_024711535.1. Classification (NCBI taxonomy): domain Eukaryota; kingdom Metazoa; phylum Chordata; class Mammalia; order Rodentia; family Heteromyidae; genus Dipodomys; species Dipodomys merriami. The sequence continues at coordinate 6,542 of NW_027203415.1, read as the reverse complement.
TACTGTTACGGAGTCTAATTTCTTTAACAATTAGGCTACTGGTTTTCTCTACAGGCCCAAATATTGGGTTAGGATTCCTTTTGCTATTCCATTATGTTCATCCACATATAAGTAAAAGGGTTTACTGGCATCAGGGAGTCCCAACACTGGGGCTTATAATAACGCAGTTTTTATCTGTTCAAAGTCGCATCAGCTTCCTCTGTCCATTGAAACAGTTGCTTCTCCTCGTAAAGAGGTTTAGCCAGCTCTGCAAACCCTTGGATGCACAGATGGCAAAAGGTGGCAGAACCCAAAAACTCCCATATTTGGTGCTGTGACCGTGGTGTTGGAATTTTGAAGGACAGTTTCTTTTCTGTCTTTGGTGACACATCGCTGCCCCCATTTCAATAAATAGCCCAGGTAAGTTACCTCTGATTTGCAGGTTTATGCTTTCTTGGCCCATGCTCATTAACCAAGGTTTCCCAATATCTGGGGTAAATCTTCTCTTCCTTGGATGCATTCTCTTTCAGTTTCACCAGCAGTTAATAAGTCACCCACATATTGCAACAAAGTCAGACCAGGGTGGCTTCCCCTAAACTCACCCAAGTCCTAATGCAGAGCTTTGTCAAAGAGTGTTGGTGAGTTTTTGAATCCTTGAATGAGTCTTGTCCAGATACATTGACACCTCCTTTGATATCTGTCCACTCAAAGGCAAAGGGATCTTGATTTTTGGGCACCAAGGGTAGGCTGAAAAAGGCATCTTTTAAATCTAATACAATGTACCACTGCCTATATTGAGGCAGGGTGCTCAGGAGAGTGTAGGTGTTAGGTATGGTAGGGTGATTGTCCATTACCCTTTTATGGACTTCCCTGAAGTCCTGTACTGGCTTATATTCATTAGATTTGGGCTTGCAGACTGGTAGCAGGGGAGTGTTCCACTCTGACTGGCAGGGTCACAATACATCCAGGTCTAGCAGACACCTAATGTGGGGTGTAATTCCCCCTGTGCCTCCATGGACATAGCATACTGTCAAACTCTAACTGGGTCCACCCCTGATTTTACTTTGATGAAGAGAGCTGGTCTATGTTTCGCTAGTCCCACTCTTCCAGTCTCTGCCCAAGCTTCTGGATACCTTTCCAGCCAATAGGTGATTTCTTGGTCAGGAGTCTAGGGTGGTTGGAGCAACCGGTCCTCATCTTCCAGGCCCTGAGTCAATACTTGTATTGGTCTTCCTTGAGCATCCTCCACCGGGGGGCCTTCTGGATATAAGTGAATCTGTGTCCTGACCTTGGTTAACAAGTCTCTTCCCAATAAGGGATAAGGGCTTTATGGAATAACCAAGAATGAGTGGGACACTCATCCCATCCCCAGGTCCACTGTTCTTTCAGTGGTCCATGAGTATTGTTTAATTCCCATTACTTCTTGCACCCCAGAGGTTTTTTGTTGTTATTTGGGTTTTTTAACTGTATTTTTTTGTCTTTTCTTTTTGGTACTGGGGATCGAAACCAGGACGTTGTACTTGCTAGGCAAGCGCGTTGCCACTGAGCTACATCCTAGCCCAACACCCAAGAGATTTTATTTGAGACTTTTCCTTGGGGCTATATTAAAGCAGAGTATTGGATCCCGGTATGTACTAGAAATTTTACTGGAGTCCCATCCACTCTCAGTGCTACCCTGGGTTCAGGGAGGGGAATTGAACCCTGACATCCCTATTCATTATTAGCAGTACTGTTAGCCATTAGTGTCGAGGTTCTATGAGGCTGCCACTGCTTTGTTCAGTTTCCCTTTCTTAGCACATTCTTTGACCTAATGCAATATTTCTTGGTAGTAAGTGCACTAATGTCTGTGTAGACCTCGACTATTTGGGCATCGTAGGGTTTCCTTCCCTGTAAGACCATGTATACTTTAGCCAAATTGTTATGTTTGCAGGCTACTGCCCTGAGATCCGCCATTAGAGTCTGGTGATAGACCCTTAATCCCCCCCTACGTTCTGACGTGTTGTAGTCCCAACCATCATTTGGAGGCCTGGTTAATGGAAAAGATGCATTGGTGAAATCAGGGTTAGTAGTAGGCTACCTGTCATCCACCAGAACCAGTTTCCTAGCCTCAGTTTGAATCCTTTCTCTTTCTTCCGTGTGGAACAAGACCCGAAGTAACTGCTGGCAATCATCCCTGGTCAGCTGACACATGGACATTACATTATGTAGGAGATAAATCAAATCCTTGGGATTATCTGAAAATTTTGCATTTTGTGTTTTCCAATTATATAAGTCATTCATGGAAAGGGCCAACACTGAATTCGGGGGTTTCTGGTTTTGTCCGGTGGCCCAATTTCTCTGAACAGCAGCATCATGGTGGTGTCAGGGAGACTCAGGCTGGCAGCTCTGTGAATGCTACCAAGAGTTCTTCCTGTTGGCCCTTCCAAGTTGCTGCTGGCTCCTTGCTTCTCATCTCTTACTGCCTCCCCTTCCTCCAAGAGGGGTGGAGGAGGCAGCAGTGAAGGGTATGGGAGGAGATCAAAGGCTAATAAGAGAAGATCTTCACTCCCTTCCTGTAAAATGGTATATAAGGAGGCTGAGGGCGGTAGTTGACACAAACTTTTCTTATGCTAAAATCTTGTTTTTATTGACAGAAAGGGGTAGAAAGGGCAACAGACACTTTGGAGGTTCCTGCACCAAATTCTGCCATACTAAAATATAGGGAATCTGATTGGGGTGCCCTGCACTTCCTGGGAGAAAAGCCCTACTTTAACCACCCAAATGGTGTTTAGATTAAAAGTTCTTTGGGGGCTGGCATCCAACCTCAAAAGTAGGCCACTCTGACTAGCACAAAATAAGTAATTTTTCTTTTTTAACTTCAACACCTAAATTGTTAGCTCTTTCCTTATCATCTTTAAAAATATCTGTCAGAATGGTAAGAGGTGTACTTTGGTTCTGACTCATTTCAGTGTATATCAATCCACACTCAAGACAAGAAAAAAGGAGGAAGGCAATTACAAATGTCACAAAATTAAACAACTGGTGCTTTCGGGGATTTAGGATAAAACCACAACTCAGAGTGTCCCAAGGAGAAAAGTGTGGATTCACTGGCCTGTTTAGGATCCCAAAGAGGTAGATGTAGACACTTGGTGATGTTTCAGCAGTGTCATCGGGTAAAAGACTACCCGACTCTAGCTTTGCTTCAAGTGGGCCAACTTTCTAAGCCAAATTTCACCCTTCGAAGCAGAAGATAAGAGAGTCTGAAAGAGAAAGTAATTATTGTTGGACAAGAAACTGAACAAAGCATAACAATTTTACATGGAGGCAAACAGGGTTTCCAGGCATCTGTGTCAGGATGAATATGAAAGAGGGAAATGTTCCACGAAAGCCACAATAAGACAGACACACAGATTTTAAGAGAAGACACATTAACAGCATGCAGGTGATAGACTGGGTGGTAGACTGTCAGACAGAAATTGCCGGACTAAAGACAGGAAACATCCCAAATGTCCACACTAGTGGACAGTCTACCCTGTAAACTATCAAGCAGACAGTTCAGGACTACAGATGGGCCCAAATGTCCGCACTAGTGAATAGTTTACCTTCCCTGGGCTTCTCAGGGACATCTCCCACTGGTTCTGTTGGCTGCCTTATAGCACGTCCGCCAGGATTTTTTGCCAACTCCAAGACCCAAACTGAAAACTACACAAATATCACAGTTCCAAAACTTACTGGCTGTTCTTTACTACACCCTGATCAGGTGTCTGGGTGAGCTTATGAGGGAGATCCCATATGAGCCCCTATTTGTTGTACCTGGACTTGAGACCCCCCGAAGACTACCAGAGACCACGACCAATGCAAATAACAAAGGAGTCGTTTATTTGCAAGCTCGAGGTTGATCCTCCACGCACTCAGTAACCGGTGATGCTAAGAAGCCCCGACCATAGAATAAGCACAGTTTTTTTTTATAGTATTGAACAAACAACTTTAAGGAAGTTTTACATGAGAAATTACATGATTGGTTAACATTTTAAGCAAACTACACTATACATATGTGATTGGCTAATATTATTATGGATGTGATATTGATGGGAATTGTCTGGCCACTGGGTCACTGTGTCCTGCATGGCCACCCAGTGTTTGGTCAATGCATCTGGAGAAAATTCCTGTGGCTTTCCCAAGGATCATTTATGTCTCAGTTGTCCAGGAATTGTTTTTCTTTTTGTGTCATTTCTTGGTCAAACACATGGTTATTTTAATAATTCATACCTTACAAGATGGTTGCTAGCCTGTAATGGAGTTACTTAGGCCTTCATTGTACCTCTTTAAGCCTTAGGCTCTTCACATTTAGTATTATTATTGTCTCTTCATACAAGCCTGAAATCACTATTTCAAAGTAACACAAATATAAAAACAAAAATAATCTGATACAACCATCAGAAATCATAAATTATGTTAAAAAATCCACAATATAAATAAATAAACCTGAGGAAGAGGAAAAACAATGACAGAATAACAACAGAAAATTACCCTAGGTCTCTCTAATGAAACAGATATTGAGAGTCCTAGAAGATACTCAAATTCTAGAGGTTCATACCAAGTCAGCTATAATTATATATAGATATAAAATTCAGAGGCAGATTTTATACTGACTTCACAAAAAAATACAGAAATCTATGGAAAGTTACCCAGCCAGGCAGGTGACTGCTGTGACTGTGTTGGCCAACATATTCAAAAGCACAATTGCATTGTGGAAACAAAGGGCCACATGGGAAATAAATCATGAACAGAGACAGTCACATCTAAACACAGACTCAATTCACCTTACCACTGGACAGTCCAAACTGTCATTGTAACCACAAGTATTAACATGACAACATCTCACCACAACTGATCTCTTCTCCTACACTTAATGGTCTAGACAAAAACCTAAATCCAGAAAAAGAAATCACAACAGAAGATCAAATCAACACCTGGCAAAAGATGGATTACTTATAAAAGATATAGAGTCAGAATAAATACAGATTTCTTAGCTGATATGGTAAAAAGGAGAGCCTGGCATGATTATGACAAACATTAAAGGCAAACAACTACCAACCATGAATTCGTTCCCAAGCCAAACTATCCTTTATATTAAAAGGATATATAAAAATATTTCATGACAAAGAAAACTTGAAACAATGTATCTCCACCAAATCCGCAGGATAGAAGTTAATCTAATATATCCTACATAGAGAAGATCAAGAAGAACAGTAACTGGTGACATAGAATGCTCCCTACCAGAGAACAAGGTAAATATATTAAGAGTAGATGAGGCACAGCTCCTAACAACAGGTGCATAACACAGCAGGACTTATCAAATATTTCAAAGTCTTAACTCTCAATATCATTGGACTTAAATTTCAAAATAGAAGACATAGATTAGATACTAGTATCAAAAAACAAGATGCATCCATGTAGTATCTACAAGAGACACATTTTATTGACAAAAACAAACACATACTCAAACTGAAAGGCTGGAGGAAAAATTTCAAGCAAAAGGACACCATAAACAGGCCACAGTAGAATTACTAATATAAGATAAAATAGAATTCAAATTAAAATTAGGAGGAAGAGATATTATATATTGATAAAAGCAACTCTCCATTAGGAGGATATAAAAAGTCTAAACATCAATGCCCTGAATCCTGGAGCACCCCCACTTCATCAACCAAATAACACTTAACCTAAAAACACATCTCAACACATCGTTGTTATCCTTGGATAGGTCATCCAGGAAAAACTCAACCAAAAACTGCAGGCTTAAATAACTACATTGACTGCCTAGCCCTAACAGACTTCTACAGAATATACATTCAGCATCAATAGAAACATTCTTCTCAGCAGCTCTTGGAAGAGTCTTGAAAATAGAACATATCCTATGTTACATAGAAATTCTATCCAAAATGAAAGAAAAATAAATTGACTTGCCAAATCATGTCAGACCACAACAGACTAAATTTAGAATTAAACAGCTAAAGCAAAAAAAAAGTCTCAAATACATGAAGACTGAACAACACATTACTGAATGACCAGTGGGGCACTGAATACATTATAATGAAAATCTGAAAGTTTCTGAAAATTAACAAATTGAACACACAAAATACCAACTCCTCTGGGACACAGTAAATGCAATACATAGAGGAAAATGTATACCTCGGAGTGCCTACATCAAGCAATTGGGGAAATCTCAAGTCTGTATTTTAATTATATACCTCAATCTTCTTGAAAACAGGAACAAGTCCAAACCCAAAGCAGTAGACAGAAACAAACAAACAAAAAAAGAACTAAATCAGATACACGCACAGGTTGTGGCTCACGCCTGTAATCCTAGCTACTCAGGAAGCTGAGATCTGAGGATCGAGGGTCAAATCCAGCCCTGGCAGGAAAGTCTGTGAGACTTTTATCTCCAATAAACCAATAGAAACCCGGAAGTGGCACTGTGGCTCAAACGGTAATGCTCTCGCCTTGAAGTGAAGAGCACAGGGACAGTGCCCAAGACCAGAGTTCAAGCCCTACGACCTACCAAAAAAAATTAAATCAGA
>NW_027203414.1:0-79413 GCF_024711535.1 Dipodomys merriami | reverse complement strand
CACAATACTCAGCCTCTTGAGTAGCTAGGATTACAGGTGTGAGCCACCGGCGTCCAGCTATTTTTAATATTTTAATTTTTTTGATTGATTGATTGCCAATTACGGGGATTGAACTGAGGTTGTGCCAAGACTGCCTGAGATTCCATCAACCTAGGCTGGGATGGTGCAGCCTCTGGACCCACAGCCGATCATGGGTTGGTATGCCTCGGGGGCTGACAGGAAAACAAAATGAAAACAGCACCGAAGAAAACGGCGATCTGTGGAGGGTAGGTGGTTTCTTGGTTTTCCTTCCTTGAATGGTGACCATCCCAGGTCCAAATGACACGGCTGCAACCTGTAGGTCACTTGACACTGCTGAAGGCTGGCAGGCTGGCAGCGAAGCCATAGGCCAACCTGAACACCTAGGTCCTTAGTTTGAATCCGGGTCATGCCACTTACAAAGGGCTGCGGAGCCTAAGAAACTATTGCCTATCCATAGGAGCACCAGAGGAATATGAACAATGTCATGGTTGGATGAGTAGTTCATCAATCAGTCTAGCAGAAAATTAGACCCAATAATCACAGGACACTGACTAATTTTAATTCATAATTTATTATGCACTAAAAGAATACTATTGATTAAATGGAGTCCTCACTAAAGACCTGAGAATCCGTAGGAGCATAGTATGTGTCATTGAATACTGAATAGACATTTCTGGCAGTATATAAATATCTAAATTTATATTTATTTGTATACCGTCATCTACCTATAACATTTTTGCTATTTTGGCCAAACCTGAAACTTGTTCCCAGGTCTTGGGATCCACTTGGCACCTGCATGAGCTTGATGCTGCCGTGCTGACACTCATCCCTTCATGAATTGGGCCTCCTAGTCCCTCAGTCAAGGTCCCATCATTGCCAAAAGCTTCTTTCTGGTGTAAAATTCCATGTGTGACACCTGTTTTCCTTTTCTGTGCAAGTGTTGGGTGTCAGGAATGATGCACATGTTATGTCTGCAAAGCTACATGCTATGGAATAGATTGGAACAAATGTAATAAACATTATAGGTATACTCACAGTCCATAAAATAAATGCTAAATCAATCAGTCAATCAATAATAATAAAATATAATGAATCACTCCAACAAACACGATTTAAAATGAATATAGAGATATAACTCAAATATTTAAAATGTCTATAAATGTTACATTTTTCAGTACTGGTACTTGAATTCAGGCCTAGGGAAGAGTTGAGAAGTTCATGCAAGATTCACATAGGAAATGATCTTAAGAGTACCTGAAGTGTGACAATAATAATTATCTTCAGGAAATTTAGGCATTGGGAAAGATCCAAGAATCAGTAGTCCCATGGAAGATAGGATATAGGATTCCAACACAGCTCACCACATTTCTAACTCTATACAAACAGGCCTTTATTAGGATATTAATTTCAGCTTATGAATGGATGAATATGGTGTTCCACCCCCATCCTGGGGCTACATCTAAGGTCCTGGGTATGGTCTATCTCCTCAGTGGCTCACAGGCTTGTGTGCTCATGTGGACCCATTTGGCAGTTGGTTCTGCTAGGCCCTGAGTTCAAGTTCCAGCACTGCCAAAAGGTTCATCCTGATGTGAGATGCCAAACCTTGCAGATGTTTTCCTATCCTGTGCAAGTCCTGGGTCACAGCTAGGATCTAGAAAGTATAGGCAACTCTATACCCATGGGAAAAGGTTGTCATCCATGTGAGCACAGTTATATATGTCATCCTATACTCAATAAAATACACAATACATAGATGAATAAGACACAAAATAAAAAGATTAACTACACTGAAAACAAGGTGCATACCACACCTGTATGTAAATAGAGATCCTATGTTTAAAAGAGGTGGGCTTGTCCAGTGCTGGGGCTTCAAATCAGGCCCAGTACCATGTCTGACCTTTTAGTCTTCAAGGACAGTGAGCTTCACCTTCCCCCACAGTGCAATAGAGTTACCCAAACCTGTGTTCAAATCTAAGCTCTCGCAGTAAACTGGCACAAATTCTCAGCTAGGGTTCTTCATTCATAGTTTTTTCATTTTTTTTTTTTTACCAGATCTGGGGCTTGAACTCAAGTCGTGGCAACTCTGCCTCAGCTCTGATCCTCCTAGGCTGCAGCCTCTGGACCCACAGCCCATCCTCGAACCCTTGGACTCTGGGGTTTGCTGGAAAAAAAAAACCTTCGAGGGGAAAAAAAGCGGAGGAAATTCCACCTGGCTCTTTTATGTTTATTTTCCTTTGCATGGTGACCATTCTGGGTCAGAACATGGCTGCCTGCAGAGTGAAGGTGACCTGGCATGGCTGAAGGCCTGCTGATTTTCCATGGAGCCACAGGCTAACCAGAGAGTGAAGGCCCTGAGGACGAATCCCAGTCAGCCCTGTTACGATGAGGGAATGTCTGGAGATCCTGGGACACTCGTTTCCAGACCTAGGAAGAGTCGTGGAATGCAATCAATCTCATCCTTTAATGAGTAGTTCCTGCTTGATGCGAGTAAGAAATGATGGTCAAGACTCATGGGGTATCGATTATTTTTAATGAAGAGTTGATGAAACATGAGCATAATCATCACAGTCATGAAATGGAGGCATTGAGGAAGATCCAAGAATCGTTAGTCACAAGGTAGATTGGATTGCATCACTGGTCGCCATCACTGCGGGGCTCAATCTCAGGTCTTGGGAATGGCCATAGCTCCTTAGTGGCTCAAAGATTGGTGTGCTTACCTGAACCTATTCGCCTATTGGGCCTGGCAGTCCCCATGTCAGATCCCAGTACTGCCAATAGATGAATCCTGATGTGAGAAGCCAATCGTTGCACCTGTTTTTCTGTCCTGTGAAAGTCCTGGGTCTCAGCTAGGATGCAGTATGCTATATAGGCAACTCTATATTCATGGGAATCAGTTGCCATCCATGTCAGCACAGTTATAGCTGCCATCATATGCAATAAAATACAAAATGCATCCATGACTAAGACACACAATATAAAGAATAACAACACTGAATGCATGATGCATTCTACATCTCTATGTAAAGAGAAATCTTATGTGTAAAGCAGGTGAGCATATGATTTTTGCCAGTACTGGGGCTTTAGTTCAGGCCCTAGGACTAGGTCTGACCTTGTAGTCTTCAAGAATGGTGAGCTTCACCTTCCCCCACAGTGCAACAAAGTTACCCAGACCTGAGTTGGAATCTCAGAGGTGACAGAAAAAGGTGAGAATTCTGAGCCAGGGTGTGTTATTATTATTATTATTATTATTATTATTATTATTATTATTATTATTGCCAAGCATGGGATTTGAACTCAGTTCATGACAACTCTGCCTCAGCTTCAATCACCTTAGGCTGATAGGCTCCCATGGGCCCGTAGCCAATTGTGAGATCCTAGGCTCTGAAGTTTGCAGGAACAAATGACAGAAAAATGACAGAAAAAATGTAGCAGGATGGATTTTTTAATATTTTCTTCTTTTGCACGGTGACCATCCTGGGTCTGAATTACACGGCTGCAAAGGGTACTTCACCTTGCATTGGTGAAGGCTAATGTGCTATCACGGAAGAAGTAGGCCCAGGTGGCAACATAGGCCCTGAGCTTGAATACTGGTACTTACACCTACCAGTGGGGGGAGATTCCAAGATACTTGTTCCTATGCATGGGAATAACAGTGAAATATTAGCAAACTCATGATTGAATGAAAAGTTTCTGCTTGTATTGCTCAAGTCCAAAATAAGTTTCCTTGATCCTAGGAGGATGTTTCATCTTAATGAATGATTTATTAAGCATGAAAAGAATACTGGTCCTTCAATGGTGGCATAATAAATACCTAAGATGTAGTAGGAATGTAGTTGATGTCATTGAATCCTAGGTAGATGTCTCTGGCACTCTGTACAAATATATATTTATTGGTGTTCTACCACCTGTCTACCCCTGTATGGCTATTTTGTCTAGCCCGATGGCGCAATCTCAGGGTCTGCAAATTCCCTGGCAGCTTCATTGGCCATGTTGACACACCGATTCAGGGTCTGAATTGGGTCTGCCAGGCCCTGAGTTCAGATCCCAGCACTGGCAATAATTGGATCATGGAGTAAGAAGCTGAGCGTGATACATGTTTTCCTTTTCTCTGAGAGTCCTGGGTGTCAAAGATGATGGAGAACACATCTACAAATCTGGATACTATGTGAGGGTTATCATCAATATCATAAATGGAATGTGTGTCATCACAGTCAATAAAAAATCTCATATCTAAAATATACTTGGAACTCAAAAAATTAAATCCCCCAACAACAAATCCTCAAAGAAACAACTGCCCAATAAATAAGTGGGTAACAATTTAAAGAGAAACTTCTCTGAAGAGGACAGAAGGATGGCCAATAGACACATGAAGAAATGCTCAACCTCCCTAGCCATAAAAGAAATGCAAATCAAAACAACATTGAGATACCACCTCACCCCAGTTAGAATGGCTAGAATCAAGAACTCTAATAACAACAGATGCTGGAGGGGATGTGGACAGAAGGGAATTTTACTGCATTGTTGATGGGAGTGTAAACTTGTTCAAACACTTTGGAAAGTAATATGCAGGTTCCTCAAAAGACCCTACATACATCTCCCCGATGACCCAGCAATCCCACTTTTGGACATTTACCCAAATGTTTACAAACAAGACCACACTAAAGCTACCAGCACGACTATCTTTATTGCAGCACTATTTACTATAGCTAAGATATGGAACCAACCCAGATGCCCCTCAGTAGATGAATGCATCAGGAAAATGTGGTATATATACACAATAGAATTCTATGCCTCCATCAGAAAGAATGACATTGCCCCATTTATTAGGAAATGGAAAGATTTGGAAAAAAAATTATATTAAGTGAAGTAAGCCAGGTCCAAAGAAATATAGGTCCCATTTTTTCCCTTATTTGCAATATCTAGAATATGTCTGAGTCAAGCAGAAAAGGTCAGATAAGGTGATGATAGGGAAATGAACCCTAAGATATGTACTCAAATGTTTTTTTTTTCTTTCTTGGGATTGTTTCTAACACATTTATAAGTTTATTTTTTGTTGCTTTGTATGTCCCTTCCCCACAGTATAACCCCTGCTTTCACTGTATTTGATGTAGGGATAATTTGTGGAGGGGAAGGGGAAAAACAAATCATTTAAATAGGGATAGAGATGGACCCATTGCAACAATGAGATGTACAAGTCGTTATGTGGAAAATGAACTTTACAACTTTGGTGCAGTGGGGTGGGGGCAGAGTGGGGAAGATTGTGGGGGGGGGCTGGGAGGAAGATGGGAAGGGATGGGAAGGGGAAACAAAGGAGGAGGCTACAATGCTTGATAACACATGTACTCATTATCTTGACCATGTAGTTGTAACCCCTATGTACAGTATTTTCAAAATAAAAAAATAGAATATAAATGAATAAAACAAAAATACAATAAATAACCACAACAAACAGGATATAGACTGACCATCTATATGTAAGTACAAATCCTACCTTTACAATGTATATAAATAGAATGTTTCGGGTTGGGTACTTGAATTCAGGCCTAAGGACCAGGCCTTACTTTCTTGTCTTCAAGCATGGTGAGCTTCCTCTTCATCCACAGTGCTTCAGAGTTACCCAGGCATTAAGTTCAAATTCAAAGGTAGGAGAAACGGCGTGAATTGCAAGCCAGGGAGCTACTTTTTTTTTTTTTTTTTTTTTTGCTTTTTTTTTGCCAAACAAAGAATTGAACTCAGGTCATGGTAACCGTGCCTCAACTTTCATCACCATAGGCTGGGGTGCAGCCCCTGGAAACACAGCCTATCCTGAGATCCTAGAACTTCAGGCCTTGTGCCGGGCAGGGGGGTGGGGATAGGAATGGGGGGGATGCACAGAAAAAAAATGGTGGGATGATGTTTTTTCCTTTTCTTCTTTTGCACCGTGGCCATCTCGGTCTGAGTGATCCGGCTCCAAAGGATACTTCACCTTGTATTGCTGAAGGCCTGCAGGCTACCTGGGAAGCCATAATCCCGAACAATGGCACCAGTGGCTCTCACCAGTCCTCCTTCATACTTACAAGGCTGTGATAGCAGGATCATGGTCAAAGTCACCCTAGGCAGGAAAGTCCTTGAGACCCCTGTCCAACCTCAATGCCAACAAAGCCAGAAGTAGAGTTGTGTGGCTCCAGTGGTAGAGGGCTAATCTTGAGCAAGAACAGCTCATGGACTGTGCCCAGATCCTGAGTTCAAGTTTCAGGACGGGCAAAAAACAGACATAAAAAACAATCTGTGCAGCCATCTGGATAAAGCAGGTCTCACTCTTGTCCCCAACTGGATTGGACAGAGTTTCCTGGTAAAGGGGCAGCTGTCATCTTGACTCCATCCATTCTGTCTGTATCAAAGCATTCCGGGCACACCCCCATTCTTTCATGGTTCTTTTTGACCAATGGGATACAAGAATAGTGGCCATGCCCACATTCCATGCTTCCCAGTAGCACCTGGATTCCCTCTGTTGGGTGACACCACTACCAGCAGTTGAGGAAGGTAGAGGTGGCTGAGTGGTGAGCACGAGACTCCATGTGACTTTGAGGTAGAGTAGGAAATGACATTCTAGTCGGTGAGTGGGAGAAAAGAGGATTTCCTAGAGACTGGGAACATAGCCAGCCCAACTTTCCCATTCCGGCTCTCAGATGTCTGAAACAGTAAGACTCAATGAGAGAACTGTGGGCAAGAAACTTCCCCAAGAACACCAGCAGTATCCTCCCGACAGACCTGACATTCAAGATAACAAAGAACACGAAAAAGGGAGGGATCCCCAAGACAAACACCACTGGGGAGCCGGATTGAATGGAGAGTCTGGCCAAAGGTGATGCCAACCATGGGCCTCCCCTGCCTTTGCACTCAGTCACAGCCACCAGGATCCAGACTGTCAAGGGTCCCAATACCACCAAGGATCCACAGAGTTGCTACCCGCATGTAGTGCCCACCCTGGACCACAGAAAAGAAGAAACCAGGTACTCTGTGCCAAGATCCAACAACTGAATCAGGGAAAGACAGACCCACAGGATCAATGGGAGTAAGATAGGGAGAAGATAGCCCAGATACATGCAGCACCAAAAATGGAGGTAGAGATCCACAAGGCACCCATATAATGGTTGGTTTCAGCAGAAAGCGATTTACAATGTGCACTGGCCCAAGTGCAGCTGGCCACTGATGACAGATAAAGGGAGCAGGAAGCTCTCACCAGCTGCCTGCAAGCTACAGAGTTGCCCATGGAAGAGCTGGAGATAGAGGCTTCTGTGGTCACTGCTGCAAAGAAGGAGATCAAAATGTTCTTCGAACAGCTGAATGATGTGACCCTTCAGCTCTAGGAAAAGACCAGAAGCTAAAATGTCCTGGAGCAAGTGAACACAGAGTTGCAGGAGAAGGTGGAAGTGCTGTGGATACAGAGGAGCAACGTGAAGAAGAGAATATGCAAGTTCCAACAAGCGCTGGAGGGGCGTGCAGTACTAAAGAGACTACTGGACAACCTGAGCTGGCTGGTGACCACAGCTTATATGGAGAGAGACACCTTCATGGAGGACTGAGCATTGAGAGGTCCGCACGAAAGGAGGAGGCATGTTGGCTGACCCAATGGCTGAACCAACTGACAGAGGAGAAGGAATGAGGGCCAAGGCATGTGTTGGATCTAGGGAATGAGCTGCGGAAACTGAGAAGGAAGCTGATAAAGCCACAGCCCCCCGCGGGACCATCTCAGGCCAAGTGGCATCTGCAAGCCCAGGCCTACAGCAAGGAGATGGAGTTGAAAAACCTGGAGGAACAACTTCACATCCAGGTCGAGGAAAGCCAGTCTCAGTCTTCAGAACATGGAGCAGCAGGAGCAACTGCAGAGACTGGAGGAGAAAGCCTAGGATCAGCAGGAGATCCCTGAGACGCCACATGAGCATGTGTGTGGGATGGACAACCAGAGGAAAAACTGGCCCTGCTGTGGGAAGCTCTCCACAGGGTGAGCAGTGAGAAGGAGAAGCTCGCCAGCATCCTGGACTCAGAACAGCAGATGAAGAAACATCTGTGGGAACAGTAGGACTGCTCAGAGGAGAAGATAGGCAAATCTGTAGTAGTGGCTGAGAGAGACAGCCAAGCAGCTCACGAGCAGCAGGAGCAGTCCCTGGGCCAGTGCAGGAGTTCAGAGCCTCCTGTGAATGGCACCTTGTCTCCAATGAGTGAATGTGCTCTGAGAAGGAGGCCCTGCAGCAGCACATAGAGAGGCAGACCCAGCTTCTGGAGCAGCTGAAGCAAGTGCAGGGCTCACCAAACTGGAGGGACCAGGTGATGTCCCCAAAGTGGCAGGACACTCTCAAGTGCCTGGAAGCCACCAGATCACAGGAGGAGTGCCTGCAAGCCCAGCTGAGCTTCTTGGCTTTCCCTGGGGAAGGGGAAGGCATAAGCCCTGCAGAAACAAAAGATAAGGAGGTGATTCATTGCCTCCCGCCCCAAACTTGATGTGACCATCACAGAGGATGGAGATGTCCCCCAGACCAAGAGTGACATGGCTCTGAGAGCGCTCTTGGAGGATGAGATCCACAGGGGGAAACTCCTGCCACAAGAATGGCGGGCCAGCTGCAGGCACCCTCTGGCCAACCCAGCAGCTCAGTACTAGACTGAGCTGGAGCCACAGGACCTCAGCCCCATGAGCTGCCACCACAGCATGCATGGGGATGGGAAGCGGGATACATGGGCATCTGAAAAAAAAATCTGCTTTGTCCATGACCTGCCTGATGAGGTGCACTTCCAGAGTCCAGCAGGTGAGCTCCCATTTGATGCAGCCAGCTGTCAGCACACATCCGAACTATCGAGGAGTCCCTCATGGTGTGCAAAGAGCAGATGTTGGTCCTGAATGAGCTGTGTTGGGAGAAAGCCCAGTGCTTGCACAAGCTGTCCTAGGAGA
Source organism: Dipodomys merriami (assembly GCF_024711535.1). Taxonomy (NCBI): domain Eukaryota; kingdom Metazoa; phylum Chordata; class Mammalia; order Rodentia; family Heteromyidae; genus Dipodomys; species Dipodomys merriami. The sequence goes on along the minus strand of NW_027203414.1, from coordinate 70,466 downwards.
TGCTGGAGAAGAGGAGAGTGCTGCAGGACCTGCTGTCACTCCTCGCAAGGGAAGGCACAGACAGCAGTCTCCAGATGCCAGCACAAGCTGAGCCCCCCACCACCAACACTGCTTCAGAAGCCTCAGTGCCTGTGGTGGTTGAAATGAGGGAGGAGCAGAAAGGTTTTGAAGAATTGCAACTTGAAGACAGCATGGAAACTGCCAGAGGAGAGGTAAGAGTTCCTGACCCCTTAGTGGACTCCCCCAAGGACCATGTCCTGCCCTAGATGCCCCACACCTAGATCAGCCCACAGCTCCCAGGCTCAGGAGAGGAGTGCTCTCTCACTTTCTCCTGTAGACTGATGCAGATGATGACTCTCTATGTGACATACTGACTCTCAAAATCCTTGGCAGCCACCAGAAGTAGGTGGCCAAGTGGCTTTCTCTCAGGCCTCCATCTGCCGGGCAACAGGAAGGATAAACTGAGGGTAGGGTAGGGCAGAGGCTGCAGGGAGTTGGCCCAAACTCAAGGGACATCTAATGGCCAATTGGTGGCCAGGAAAGAGACCCATGTTATCACAAAGAATAAATTGTTTTCAAAGCAAAAAAAAGGCCTAAAAACCAAGATTTGTTCTTCCAGCCTTGGGGCTTGAACCCATGCCTAGCCACTGTCCCTGAGCTCTTTCTGATCAAGGCTGGTCCCACCTCCCCTTCCACTTTTTCTGTGTGGAATAGAACCCAGAGCTTCAGGCATGCTAGGTGAACACTCTACCACTAAGCCATATTCTCAGCTACGATGATTCTCCCCCTTCCCAAACCCATATGGCCATTCCTCAGATAAATAGGAAGTAAGGGATAAGATGAATATGAAACACGAGTCTGGTTCACCCCAAAATATTCCCCTTAACACTCTTCCCACACCCTTAGTTGAAGTTTCTCTTCTACCATTGAGGGATGAGAGAGGGAGAGGGGAGTCCCAAGAGAGTACCAAAAACTGGCCCCCTGAGTCCCACATCCTTCCCCACACAAGTAGTCCTCCAGATTCCGATCTTACCTGCCTCAAAGTGAAGTCTGCACTTGTCTCCCCACCACTGTAAGGCTCAGGAAGAAATAAAGGTCAGCCATGGCCTCAGCCGACACCCAAGGTGGAAGTTCTAGTCCCAGACCTACTTCCACCTCTGACTGCCCCTAGTTAGGCCAGACTCACCACTCACCACTATGTTGGTGGTGATGACCTCATGGATGGATTCCAGGAAGAAGGTCTATGGCAGAGCAGAAGCAGCAGAGTGAGCAGGGCAGAAGGAGGTGGGGTGATTGCTCTGGGATCTTCCTTGGTGCCCTCCCATCCAGCCAGACCCCATGGTGACCCAAAGCAAAGACAAGGCCAGGGGGTGAGACAAGATAGAGGAGCACAGGACTAAAGGAGGTACTGCTTTGTCTTAGAGAACTTGATTAATTCCAATTATAATTAATTCCAATTATATTTGGCCCATGCCAATCACAAAGACAGCATGCAATGCCTCCCTTGTTGTTGTTGGCTGTGAGCACTGTCCCTGAGCTCTTTTTCTCAAGGCTGGCACTCTACCACTTAAGCCACAATGCCACTTTTGTTTTCTGATGGTTCGTCGATAAGAGTCTCATACACTGTCCTGCCCAGACTGGTTTGGCACCATGATCCTCCAGATCTCAGCTTCTTGAGTAGCTAGGATGACACGCATGAGCCACCAGTGCCCAGTATGTGATGCCTTTTGAAGGCATCTTGGAGAGACTGTAAAGGAGCCCCACAGAGCCTGGATAGACCATGACCCAATGAAGGAGCTGGGATGGGGAAAGGTTAACTTTCTAGCCATTCTGTTCCCCCAAAATTGAAGATGCCAAGTGATGTTGTTTGTACTAAACACCTGGGCCAGCAGCCACCAGGCTTATTGTGGAAAAAGTAGAGAATACCCAAAGACTGCAGTGTAGAAATCTCTGATTTTGCATGCATATGGTGTGTGTGTGTGTGTGTGTGTGTGTGTGTGTGTGTGTGTGTGTGTGTGTGAACTCAGGGCCTAGGCTCTATCCCTGAGTTTTCTTGCTAAAGGCTAGTGCTTTGCCACTTGAGCCACAGCCCCACTTGCTTTTTGATGGTTAATTGTAGGTAAAAGTCTCAAGGACTTTCCTCTCCAGGGTGGCTTTGAATCATAATGGGGGCCCCAGGGAAGCAAGAGTAAACACAACTCCCAAGCACTATCCCTATGGTGGGCTACTCCTGCCCCCTGGTGGCTACACGCAGAACATGCGGCCCCATGATATTATCCTCTAGAGTTCAATTTGGGGAAGTGAGCAGAGCCAAGCTGACTTTTGCTCACCCTGATTGCTGATGCCAGAGCAGGTCTGTTCAACACGAGGCCAAGAGAGCTCCAGGAAGCCCAGCTTTCCAGGGACACAAGGAAGGGAGAGGTCAGCTCCAGGTTGACTAAGAGCTTTTGCCCACAGATACCCCAACTTGTCCTTACTTATCACCATAAAACCTGTGAAAGAAAAACCCAAAAAACAAAATTGGATTTGTGCCTCCATGTGGTAGAGCTCTAGCATTGAACCAAAGAGCTCAGAGACAGGGCCCCCAAGCTTTCAATTCAAGACCCCCAGCTGACCTTCCCCCATAAAACACAGGCTGTCTAAATGTGATCTAGTAGGATTTGTGCAATGTTTCTGAAGAATGGTGATACTGAAGAAAGCACCTTAATTCTAATGACAGCTGAACTTGTGACATACAGCTATGTTCTGAGTCCTTCACAGGGCGCTATTTGCTGGGTCCTTCCCACCTGGGGGTTTTGTGTTGAGTCCTCAAAAAGGTGCTGTTTGGTGAGCCATCACAAAGGGTGCTATGTGCTGAGTCCCTGAGAACAGTGGGCCGTCCTGGGTTTTTCAAAGGGTGTTGTATGCTGATTCCATTACACAACATACTGTATGCTGAATCCTTCAAAAGGTGTGGTGTGGTAATGCATCCCTAAGGGTCCTGCTATGTGCTGAGCCCTTGAGGAGAGAGGGATGAGGTGTTTTTTGAGTGCCATGTGCCGAGTCCTTTACACAGGGGGCTCTGTACTGTCCTTCAAATGGTGCTGAGTGCTGAGTGCTTCCACAGTGTGGTATGTGCTGAGTCCTTCAAAATTGTTCTGTGTGCTGAGTTTTTTGAAGGATGTTGTGTACTGGGTGTTTTACACAGTGTGCTTCAACACAGAGTGTGATGAGTCCCTGGGAAAGAGTGCTATGTGCTGAGTTTTTCAAAGCATGCCATGCACTGAGTCCTTTAAACTGGGAGCTATGGACTCCCTCCTTCAAAGTGTGCTGTGTGCTGAGTACTCTACCCAGCATACTACATGCTGAGTCCTTCAAAGGGAGCTGTGTGCTGAGTCATTTACACAGGGTGCTTTGTGCTGATTTTGGAAGAGTGCTGTGCGCTGAGTCATTCCAAAGGGTGCTATGTTCTGAGTTCTTGAGAGATGGTTAAACCCAACACACACACACATACACAAACACACATACACACACGAGTGTCACCATGCACCTGCTTGGTGTGTGGAGTGGAGGGTGATGGAGGAGAGTCTCCTCCAGTGGTGGGGCTGAGGGGAGATTCGATCCCTGGGCCGGTACTGGGGGTGGGGGTTTGGTGCTGAGCTGAGGTAATGCTGCAATTGCCATGGTCTAGAAGCCTCAGGGCCCAGTCAGGGCTGCAATTGTGGCCAGGGGTGGGGGCGGGCCCAGGGAAGAAGGGGCGGGGCCCAGGAGGACACTTTGGTGGCAGCAATGGCCAGGAGCCCATGGGGGCAGGGGTGTGTGTGCAGCAGGGGCGGGGTGGCCCAGTAGAGGAGTGTGGGGCCCAGAGAGAGCTGGGAGAAGAGCGAGCACAAGTACTAGCGCCCATGGAAACGGCTTCAGTGGCTGGAGGCTGCTCTGATCATAGTGTGGGTCCTGGCCGGGAGCGCAGAGCATGCAGAGCCTGCAAGGCAGGCACATCGCCACATGCAGCCCCTCGGAGGCGCCCAGCCATGGTGGCCCTGAGTCTGAGGTCCTGGTGCAGGGAGCACGGCAGAGGCAGTGGTTGCTGAGGCGGCAGCCACAGGTTAGGAGGCCGCTGAGGCTGCGGTGGTGGCTGAGGAGGAGCAGAGGCTGTGTGCAGCTCCACCACGTGCCCATGCTCCTTTTCAAACATGGTGCTGCTGGCTCAGACCCAAGGAGCCTCTAGCAGTCACCTGGCGTAGCTGTTGTGCCCACAGACTCAGGGCACGCACCCGGAGTCTCAGCCTACAGCTTCTCCCAGCAGTTCACGTGAGTTGCCGACCTGCGCTCCCGCACTCCATGAACTCCCCCCCTAAACCCGTCCCCCACTCTACCCTTCCTCCCCACCCTCGCGAACCCCGACCTTTGCCTCTTGCCTCCCCCTTCCTTTCTGCCTGTGCCTCCTCCTGTGCCCCACAGTCTGTCCTGGCTGTGCCACAAATGCACCCCAGGGGTCGGGGGTGGAGGTGGGTGTCCACCCGGGGATCCCCCCCTCATCCCTAGTGGCCAGTGTTCCAGGAAAAATGGAGCTGCAGGGATGGGGAGGTGGGGGTAAAACAGAGCCCCTGGCCTGGAGCAGTGGGAGCCACACAGCTGTGCATCTGCACCCTTCCTCTCCCTGGTCGGTACCTTGTGGCTTTAGTCAGAGGTGGGGAGCTGCACCTCCACACCTGCCTTCTCAGTTCTTTTCCCTTTTGCTGGGCAGGGGGGTGTTGGATGTAGAAGATAGACCCCGTTGTTGTGTGAGCCCTGTCTTCTGTGCTCAGTCACCCTTTCACCTGAGGACATTCCTAGAAGAGCCCACTAGAGAGGTGAGGGCACTGGGGTCAGATAGAAGGTGGGTATTTGGGAGGGAAACACACCCCCTCTGACACACATACAAACGGCCTGTACCCCCAAACCCAGCATTCAACAGTTCTGACTGGGTAATCACATTTCCCAGTTCTGCCAGCTTCTTCTAGTGCTCCCAGTCTATCCATGAAAGAATGGTTTTGGATGCTGGTGACAAAGTCTGACGTGTAGGGTTACATTTGGTTTGTGTTTTGATGAGTTGGGTTTTCCCTTGGTATAAGAAGGTGGCTGCATGAGGAGGCTACAATGCTTGATAAGAAATGTACTCCTTATCTTGCCCATGTAATTGTAACCCCTCTGTACAGTATTTTCACAATTAAAAAAGAAAGAAAGAAAACAGCTGACAAAAAAATAAAGGTTGGGTGTAGCCGGGCGCTGCCAGTGGCTCATAACTGTCATCCTAGCTACTCAGGAGGCTGAGATCTTAGGATCACTGTTCAAAGCCAGCTTGGGCAGGAAAGTCTGTGAGACTTTATCTCCAATTATCTCCAATGAACCACCAGAAAATTGGATGTGGAGCTGTGGCTCCAGTAGTAGTGTGCACACCTTCATCTGAAGAGCTGAGACCCTGCTGGCAGGCTCAAAGTTCAAACCCCATAACCTACAATCAAATAAAAGGTAGCTGAATTTTCTGCATAACAGTGTGTACAGTAGAAATGCCATGATGTGTTGTAAACCATTCCAGACATGTGAGAAGCTCTGAGTTTTGTCTACAGTTGGTCTGATGATGGTAGTGCCATCATCTCTGGGGTGGAATATTCAGGGTGCTCAGGGACTGCTGAGGCTTTGGGCTACCACTGTCTGTGTATCTGTGTGTTCATGTGTCTTTTGTCTGTGTGTGTCTGTGTCTGTGTGTTTGGATGTAGAAGACCTGGGCCTTGAACTCAGGGTCTAGGTGAAGTTTCTATGCTTCTGTGCTCAAAGCTAGAGCTCTAACACTTGAGCTGCAGCTCCATTTCTGGCTGTTTGGTGGTTCATTGGAGATAAGAGCCTCACAGACATTTCTGTGCTGGCTGGCTTTGACCTCAGCCTCCTGAGTAGCTAGGATGAAAGAACCAGTGACATATTTGTGTGTGTGTGTGTGTTTTCCTCATCTTTCTCTCTCCCCTTCCTGGGTGCCTGTCTGCCTCTTTCTGACCTCGGATGGTGCCCATCCTCCACACCGACCTTGCCTTTAGCCTCCTATCTGGGTCTACAATGAGTCCTAAATTGCCAGAGACTTGAGTTCAAGTTTTTCTTGGGGGCTCAAGTCCAGCTGTCCAAATCTTTGGCTGCCTGCAGGGGATTCTGGGTCAACCGGGCCAGCTGCAATTGTCTTCCTGTCTCTGGGTGGGGAACTCAGACATGGATGTCCTGCACTTTTCCTCAGCTAGACCTCTGGCTGCATGTCCCTCTCAGCAGGCTGGCTTTGGAGTGGGGGCAGGGGGTTGCTGGTGGCTCTGGCCAACTCCAGCTTGATAGCGGACTGAAGGCAGCCCAAGCAAGGAGGATTTCGGGCTGCATTGGAGTTGAGGCCAAGGTGGCTTGGAAGTGTCTGTTGGTGTCTAGGAAATGTCAACATACTTTATTGCAGGTAAGTCTATCTTCTAGTCCCCGCTGGGCCTCGCAAATCCTTCTAGAGAATTATGGATGCCCAGAATACAGAGGCACAGACTTTAGATTCCTGGGCCAGGGAATTGGGGGAGGAGAGACTGGTATGGCCAATACCTCAATGTTCTGGGGCATTAGCCTTGACCTGGGTATGCCCCCCTTCTGTACATTCACTTCTTAACCCAGAGCTGGCCAGAAACAGGCCATTTGTGGTGGTGCTGTAGAAGTGGCAGGAGTGGAATTGAGATCTAGGATGACCAAAATCTCCATTGATGGCCTGAGGGAGGGGCGGGGGGGAAGGTATCTTTAAAAAAAAACCTCTTAGAGCTGGAACTCAGGGCCTAGGCACCGAGCTTCCTTTGCTCAAATGTAACACTCTACCACTTGAACCACAGCTCACATTTCATCTTTTTCAGTAGTTTAGTGGAGAGAAGTGTCTCATGAACTTTCCTGCCTGGGCTGGCTTCAAGCTGCCATCTTAAGAGCTCAGCCTCTTGAGTAGCTAGGATTGCTGGTATGAGGCACTGGCACCTGCTAAAGATGTTTGTGTGTGTGTGTGTGTGTGTGTGTGTGTGTGTGTGTGTGTGTGTGTGTGTTGTGTGTGTGTGTGTGCGTGTGTGTGTGTGTGTGTGTGTGTGTGTGTTTGTGTGTGCGTGTGTTTACCAGGGCTTGAACTCAGATCCTTGGTGTTATCCTTTTTCTTGTTTGCTCAAGGCTCTTGCTCTACCACTTGCACTACAGTAGCTCTGCTTCCCAGCTTTTTGGTCATTCATTGGAGATAAGAGTCGGCCAGGGCTTGAACTCAGAGTCTGGGCATGTTCCTGAGTTTCTTTTGGTCAAAGCTAGCACTCTTATCACTTAAGCCACAGTGCCACTTTTGGCTTTTTCTGTTTCTGTGATACTGAGTAATCAAACCCAAGGCTTCCTGCGTGCTAGGTAAGCACTCTACCACTAAGCCACATTCACAGCCCAAGGCTCACTTTTGACAGGAACTATGAGGGTGGGATTTATTGGTTTACCCCTTTTGGTGCAGAAATCGCTGGCTATTTCATACCTTTGCCAAGATTTGGGACCAGCCTGTGACTCGACAATGAGGAATGGTGAATGAGGGATAGCCACCAGCCTCCAGCAGAGTAGGCTCACATATCCTACAGAGGGATAGAGAATATGGAGCCAGAACTTTGACAACTCCTACAGCGTAGGAACTGTGGTCTCCCTGGAGGCAGTGGCTGGCTGCTAGGTGTCCTGATGGGACATCTCAGCCAGAACATAAGGCACTTGTTGCACAGGCAACGCCGGCGGGGCTTCAGTTATTAAATGGCAGAGAAGGATGCTTTGTTTAAGCTGCTGGCTCAGACTTAGGATTCTCTGAGGACTTGCCCAAGTTGGGGGGATGGACATGGGCAACCTGCTGAATGCCCATCATCCATACATCATCCATCCATACACAGAGACATGGAGGTATTTCCTCCTTTTTGGGGGGGGAGCGTGAGGCAGGTCCAGGGTTGTACTATGAACCTAGGCCTGTCCTTGAGCTCCTTTTGCTCAAGGATAGCACTCTGCCCTTGAGCCACTGCCCCACTCATGGTTTTTTTCCCCCTGTGATCTCTTAGAAAAAAGAGTGTTGTGGACTTTCCTGCCCTGGATGAATTCAAATTGGCATTCTCTACATCTCAGCCTCCGGAGGAGTTAGGGTTATAGTCAGGAGCCACTGACACCTGGCTTTCTTTTCTTCTTGTTGTTCTCTTTTTTAATCGTGACAATCTGAAATCTTCACGGTGTCATTCAAGTGGTTTGCATTCAAAGTAATCTACCTAGGCCTAGAATTCGAATGTTATGACTACCACCCACAAATGGAGGGAGATCTTGATGAACTAATTCCTGTTCATGTGAATGCTAATGGAATGTTTAAAAAGTAATAATTAAATTTGCAGTTAATTCATGATTCTATTTTAGAGTGCCACACAAAAATTACTGGATTTATATTTTCATTCTAGCACCATGGTATAATTAAGGATATTGACTAATTTTTAATTAATGCTTTTATAAGTATTCAACCATGATTCTTCATTAAATGGAGTCATAATTTAGTGACTAATAATTGGTAAGAACATATATATAATTTAATAATATCCTCACATTCTCTCTTTTTATATGTGTGTATATATATACATATATATGCAGGTATATATGTATGTATATATAATATACATATATATGTATATAATATCAATCTACACATCTATCTATTGGGCACTACTGTGGCTTGATTACAGGTCCTCAGAATTTCCTGGATGCTCAATTTGCCAGAGGCCGGTGTGCTAAGACTGACTCCATTTATGGATTGGGCATTGTAGGTAAGTTGAAATACCAGCATGGCCAAAAATTTATTTGTGGAGTAAGAAGCCAATTTGATACCATTTTTTCCTTCTCTGTGAAAATCCTGGGTCAATACAACGTATAATCCATATGCAAATATATCCTATGTGATACGTATAATAAAGGAAATGTTATATGTGTAATAATAATAAATAAATAAGGGTAATAAATGTCATATGCAGTAGAACCCATATATGTAAATACATCTCATATATATGAAGAGATTATGTTTTCCAGTGCTGGGGCTTCAATTCAGGCCCTGGGAACTGGTCTCAATTTCTTTTTTTCTTTCTTTTCTTTCTTTCTTTCTTTCTTTCTTTCTTTCTTTCTTTCTTTCTTTTCTTTCTTTCTTTCTTTCTTTCTTTCTTTCTTGCTTTCTTTCTTTCTTCCTTTCTTTCCTTCTTTCTTTCTTTCTTTCTTTCTTTCTTTCTTTCTTTCTTTCTTTCTTTCTTTCTTTCTTTCTTTCTTTCTTTCTTTCTTTCTTTCTTTCTTGCTTTCTTTCTTTCTTGCTTTCTTTCTTTCTTTCTTTTGCCAGTCATGGTGCCTGAAATCTGGGCCAGGGCACTGTCCCTCAGCTCTTCAGCTCAAGGTTAATGCTCTACCACTTGAACCACTTCTAGCTTTTTCTGCTTATGTGGTGCTGAGTTATTGAGCCCAGGGCCTCATGCATGCAAGGCAAGGATTCTACCACTGAGCCACCTTCCCAACCCCATGAATTTCTTGTCTTCAAGGACGGTGAGCTTTCCCCTTCACACACAGTGTCACAGAGTTACCCAGACCCTGAGTTCAAATCCCAGGCCTGATAGAAAAATGGTGCAATTTTCTAGCCAGGGTCTCATTGTTATTATTACTTTTTTTGGCCTAGCACAGGGCTTGAACTCAGGTCTTCGCATCTCTGCCACAGCTGATCATTGGATCCTACCACCCTACTTCAAATTTCGGAGCTGGCAAAAAAATATAAATAAATAAAAAGGAGAACGATAAAACTGAGAAGTTCAAGAAGGTGGTTTTACTTTTTTTTCCTTTGTATTGTGACCATCCTTGGTCTAAATGACAAGCCCCAGAATGTGTACATGACATTGCATTGCTAATGTTTCGTGGGCTATTAGGGAAGCCTTAGCTGAAACCAGCAACTTAGGCCTGGAGGAATCTTAGAACTGCCACTAATGAATGGTGGGAGGTTCTAAGAAACGCATTCTGATATACATCTGTACAAATGGAATGTTATAAAAGTAACATTTAAATTAGTAGTTAGTGTATGATTATATTCTAAAATTATACACAACAATTATTCTTTTTTTTAATTTAATTTTATTTTATTTGAGAATATACTGTACAGAGGGGCTACAATTACATGGGCAGGATAATGCATACATTTCTTACCAAGCATTGCAGCCTCCTCCTTTATTTACCCTTCACCTGCCTTCCCCGCCTCCCCCCTCCCCCCACCCAATTATACCCCCCTCCCCCCCCCACACCGACATTGTAAAGCTGGTTTTGACATGACATTTTGTACTTCTCATTGTTGCAACAGGTCCACCTGAATCCTTAAACGACTTGTTTGTCCCCATCTCCTCCACATGTTATACTGATATCAAATATAGTGAAAGCGGGGGTTACACTGTGGGGGAGGGACATACAAAGCAACAAAGAAATAATCTTATAAATGCGTTAGAAACACATGCATGAAAGAAACGAAAACATTAAAATACATATTTAAGGGTTCATTTTCCTAACATCACATTATCTGACCTTTTCCGCTTGACTCATACCTATACTATATATTGCAAATAACGGAAACCATGGGACCTATGCTTCTTTGGGCCTGGCTTACTTCACTTAATGTAATTTTTTCCAAGCCTTTCCATTTCCTAACAAATGGGGAAATGTCATTCTTTCTGATGGAGGCATAGAATTCCATTGTGTATATATACCACATTTTCTTGATCCATTCATCTACTGAGGGGCATCTGGGTTGGTTCCATATCTTACCTATGGTAAATAATGCTGCAATAAACATAGTTGTGCTCGTAGCTTTAGTGTGGTCTTGTTTGTAAACATTTGGGTAAATGCCCAAAAGTGGGATTGCTGGATCATAGGGGAGATCTATGTGAAGTCTTTTGAGGAACTTCCATACTGCTTTCCAAAGTGGTTGAACAAGTTTACATTCCCACCAACAATGAAGTAAGGTTCCTTTCTGTCCACATCCCCTCCAGCATCTGTTGTTGTTAGAGTTCTTGATTTTTGCCTTTCTAACTGGAGTTAGGTGAAATCTCAATGTTGTTTTGATTTGCATTTCTTTTATGGCTAGGGATGTTGAACATTTCTTCATGTGTCTATTGGCCATCCTTCTTTCTTCTTCAGAGAAGCTTCTCTTTAAATCTTTCACCCACTTATTTATTGGGAAGTTGTTTCTTTGAGGATTTGTTGTTGGGGGGTTTAATTTTTTGAGTTCCAAGTATATTTTAGATATGAGACCCTTGTCCGTTGTATGGCTAGTAAAGATCTTCTCCCAATCGGTGGGCTTTCTATTGATCTTGCCAGCTATGTCATTTGCCCTGCAGAAGCTCTGCAATCTTATGCAATCCCATTTGTCCAACCTTTCTTTGATTTGTTGTGCTTCCAGGTCTCTATTCAGAAAATTTCGGCCTGAGCCAAGGAGACCTAATGTTTCTCCTATTCCATCCTGTAATGTTTTCAGAGTGTCTGCTTTGAGTTCAAGGTCTTTGATCCATTTGGAGTTGATTTTGGTGCAGGGTGATATATAAGGATCTAGCTTTAGTTTTCTACATGTAGTTAACCAATTTTGCCAGCACCATTTACTGAAGAGGCTGTCTTTCTTCCATTCTATTGTTTTAGCTTCCTTATCGAAGATTAGATGGCTATAGGTCTGTAGGTTCATTTCTGGGTTTTCAATTCTATTCCATTGGTCCTGAGGTCTGTTCTTATGCCAATACCAAGCTGTTTTGATTACTATGGCTTTATAGTAGAGTTTGAAATTTGGTATTGATATTCCTCCAGCAGTGTTCTTTCCATTGAGGAGCGTTTTTGCTATTCGGGGTCTTTTATTGTTCCATATGAATTTTTGGATTGCCTCTTCTATTTCCTTGAAGAATGAGGGTGGAATTTTGATAGGTATCGCGTTGAATTTGTAGATAGCCTTGGGAAATATTGCCATTTTCACGATGTTAATCTTGCCAATCCAGGAGCATGGGAGGTTTTGCCATTTTTTAAGTTCTGTGTTGATTTCCTTTTTCAAGATTTTAAAGTTTTCATCATAGAGGTCCTTCACTTCTTTGGTTAAGTTAATTCCTAGGTATTTTATTTTTTGTGGTGCTATTACAAATGGAGTTGCTTTCCTAATTTCAGCCACACTTTTCTCATTGTTGGCATATAGAAAAGCCATTGATTTTTGGGGGTTAATTTTATAACCTGCTACTTTACCAAAGTTTTGAATCAGCTTGAGTAATTTGGGAGTGGAGTCTATGGGATTCTTTAAATACAAGATCATGTCATCTGCAAAGAGGGAGAGTTTTATTTCTTCTTTCCCTATTTGGATCCCCTTTATGTCTGCATCTTGTCTTATTGCTGTAACTAGGCATACAAATACTAGATTGAAGAGAAGTGGAGAGAGTGGGCATCCTTGTCTTGTTCCTGAGTTAAGAGGAAATGGCTTTAGTTTTTCACCATTGAGTATAATGCTGGCTGTAGGTTTGTCATATACAGCCTTTATTGTATTGAGGAATGTTCCATGGATTCCTAATTTTTCCAGAACCATCATCATAAAGGGGTGTTGGATCTTGTCAAATGCTTTTTCTGCATCTATTGAGATAACCATGTGGTTCTTATTCTTGCTCCTGTTGATGTGATGAATAATATTAATTGATTTGCGTATATTGAACCAGCTTTGCATCCCTGAAATGAATCCTGTTTGATCATGGTGTATGATTTTTTGGATGAATTGTTGAAGTCGATTGGCCAAAATTTTGTTGAGAAGTTTTGCATCAATGTTCATCAAAGAAATGGGTGTATAGTTCTCTTTCTTTGATGAGTCCCTGCCTCTTTTTGGGATAAGGGTTATGATGGCTTCATAGAATGTGTTCGGTTGTGAGCTTTCTCTTTCAATTTCATTGAAGAGTTGGAGGAGTATTGGTGTGAGCTCTGCTTTGAAGGCCTTGTAAAATTCCGCTGTAAAACCATCTGGTCCTGGACTTTTCTTAGCTGGGAGGTCTCTTATTGCTGTTTCTATTTCAATGCCTGATATGGGCCTGTTAAACTGGTTTAACTCGTCTTGGTTTAGTTTTGGCATGTCAATATTTGCTAGGAAAAGGTCCATTTCTGTCAAGTTCTCAAACTTATTAGCATAAAGTTTTGAGAAGTATTCCCTTATAATGTTCTGAATCTTGGTTGTTTCCGTCGTGATGTTTCCATTCTCATCTCTGAGTTTATTAATTTGGGTGTGTTCTCTCCTTTTTCTGATAAGGTTTGCTAAGGGTCTGTCAATTTTGTTAAGTTTTTCGAAGAACCAACCCTTTGTTTTGTTGATTCTTTCTATAGTTTTTTTGGATTCTAATTCATTTAATTCTGATTTAATTTTTATTATTTCTTTCCGTCTATTGGATTGGGGTTTATCTTGCTGCTCTTTTTCAAGGAGGTTTAGATGTGTCATTAAATTGTTAGTTTCAGATCTCTCCAATTTGTTGATGTAGGAGCTCAGAGCTATAAACTTACCTCTGAGTACTGCCTTTGCTGTGTCCCAGAGGAGCTGGTAATTTGTGTGTTCATTTTTGTTGAATAGCATGAACATTTGAATTTCCTTTCTAATCTCTTCCATGACCCACTCATGATTCAGCAGTGTGTTGTTCAGCCTCTATGTGATACCGGACTTTCTTTGGTGGCTTTTGGTGTTGAGTTCTAATTTTATTCCCTTGTGGTCAGAGAGAATGCAAGGTATAACTTCAATGTTTCTGAATTTAGACAAGTTTGCTTTGTGGCCTAAAATGTGGTCTAATTTAGAAAACGTTCCATGTGCTGCTGAGAACAACGTGTATTCTGATGCTGCTGGGTGAAATGTTCGGTAAATATCTGTTAAGTCTAGTTGATCTATGCATCTGTTTAGATCTGCGGTTTCTCTGTTGAGTTTTTGCCGAGTTGATCTATCTAGTGGGGAGAGTGGTGTGTTAAAATCCCCAACAATTAATGTCTTTGGATCTATATGGGATTTGAGGGAAAGTAGTGTTTCTTTGATAAATTTGGGTGCTCCATTGTTTGGTGAATAGACATTTAGAATTGTAATATCCTCCTGAAGCAGAGATCCTTTAATTAGTATGTAGCGACCTTCTTTATCTCTTCTCACGAATTTTCATTTGAAGTCTATTTTATCTGATATTAGGATTGCAACTCCCGCCTGTTTATGAGGGCAGTTTGCTTGGTAGATTTTGTTCCAGCCTTTAACCTTGAAAATGTGTTTGTTTTTATGGGCAAGATGTGACTCCTGCAGGCAGCAGATAGAAGGGTCTTGTTTTTTAATCCAACTAGACAGTCTATGTCGCTTAATTGGAGAGTTCAGTCCGTTAACGTTAAGAGATAGGACTGAGAGGTATTTGGGAGTTCCTGCCATGTTATCCACCTTCTTGGGGGCTGTGAAAACTGGGTTCTTCCTAAGGTTCTTGGATTCTCAGTTTGTGTGCAGTTTCTTGGCCTTTGTTGCGTTCTTGTTGGTTTTCTATGTGTAGGACATCTTTAAGAATCTTTTGCAGGGCTGGTTTGGTGGAGATTTATTGTTTCAATTTTTCTTTGCTATGGAAGGTTTTTATTTGGCCTTCAGTTATGAAGGAGAGTTTAGCTGGGTACAGTATTCTTGGTTGATAGTTGTTTGTTTTTAGGGCATGGCATATGTCATTCCAGGCTCTTCTTGTTTGATTGTCTCTGCTGAGAAATCTGAGGTAATTCTAATTGGTTTCCCTTTATAGGTGATTAGCCTTTTCTCCTTGACAGCTTTAAGGATCTTTTCCTTGGTCTGGGTTGATCCTGTGTGGATTATAATGTGACGGTGGGATGTCCTATTCTGGTCTGGTCTATTTGGGGTTCTAAAAGCTTCTTGTATCTGAATAGGCCTATCTTTTTGTATGTTTGGGAAGTTCTCTGCTAGGATCCTGTTAAACAAATTTCCTAGACCATTAACTTCTGTTTCTAGGTGCTCCTCTACACCCATTATCCTTAGATTGGGCCTTCTGATGGTGTCTTCCAGGTGTTGGATAGACCTATCATATTTCTTGGACTTGTCTTGGATGGTTGTATGTTCTTTCTCTATAATATCTAGGCTGTCTTCAATCCCTGAGATTCGATCTTCTGCATGGTCTAACCTGCTGTCAAGACTCTCTACTTTGTTTTTTATCTCTTTTCCTTCTAATTGGTCAGCTTTGATGGCTTCAAGTTCTTTGTTGAAGCTCTGTTTTAGGTCTTGTATGAATTTCTTTACTTCCTTAATTTGGTGTTCAGTGTTTGTTCTCAAATCACTTAGTTGATTGGTTATGGTTTCTTTGGACTCCCATTCCTTCTGTTGGGTTCCATTCAGCATTCCGTTTGTGGTCTCCCTGACTTCCTTCAGCTCTTGTTAATGGATTCCATGAATGCCTTTAGTGATCTTTGTGTATTCTCTACCTGGTCTCTCAATTCCTGAATTACTCTTTGATTAGCTTCCTCCCGTCTGTGGGATTCCTGCAGTTCTCTTTCTTGCCGTTCGTGGGATTCCTGCATTTCTCTTTGAGTGTTCTCAGCCTGCTCACGCCATTCCTCCCTTTCTCTTTGAGTATTCTCAAGTTGTTCACGCAAATCCTGTATCAGTTTTTGAGTAGCTTCCTCACGCTTATGATATTCCTGTATAAACTTCTGGGATGCCTCCTCTCTCTCCCTATCATGCTCATACAGAGTCCTTTGTACATTGTCAAACTTCTCATTTATCATGTTTGCTATTAGTGTTTGTAGAGCTATTTGGGAACTCTCCTCTGGATTATTCTTTGTCTGTTCTAATCCCTGATTATCAAGATTGGGAATTGAGATACCTGAATTTGCCATTTTTCTTGTGTTTTTCCAGCTTACTCGGCCCATTTGAGATGAAGATTGCACCAGTTTTGTGCTAGAACACTCTCTTAAGGCAACCATCAACCAAAGTTTGCATTTGTACAGTCAATAGTCTACAGATACAATCTAGTTCAACAGATACATCTATTCAACATCAAACAACTATATGTTAAAGGACTTCGAACCGCAGAAAAGAATTTGGAAAACCAGAAATTATTAGGATTAGGGAGAGATGTGGGTAAAAAATAGGAATAGATTGGTGTGGGGAGGCACAGGGAGAGTTAACTATGTCCTAATCACAATGCAGGAAATGGGTTGGATAGGATGCAATTAGAGAGAGAGAGAAAAAGAAGAGACGGAAAGGGGAATAAAGAGAGACCAGAGAAAAAATAGAAACGTAAAAATTAATGTTATTATAGAGGTTAAAAGACCGTCTATTTAGAGAGGAATGTGAATATGTTCAGAGAAGGGGAGGGACATAGAGGAGATGTGAAAAACTTTAAGGATGGGAAAGGGAGAAGAAAAGATCAGAAGTTCAGTAGAGCTAGATAAAAAACAAAAAGATAATTAAGAAAGAAAGAAAAAGAAAAAGAAGACAAGAAAAGAAGGGAAAACGCTCATTCACGTATTCCTAAATTAAAAATTATAAGATGAGGAAAAAAAAAAGTTACTGGAAAACGATTTTTTTTCAGAAGAGGCAAAAATTAAAGATTAATAAAAGTTTTAGAAGGGAAAAAAAATTTATATATATATATATATATATATATATATATATATATATATATATATATATATATATATATATGGTAACAAAAAACAAAAAAACAACCAAAAAAAAAGAAAAGAAGAAGAAGAAGAAAAAAAAAGAAAAAAAAGAAAAAAAAAAGTCTTTTGATTTTTTTTTTTTTGGGGGGGAGGAGTGGGAAGAATCCTGTATCTCCCTTTTGTCTGTAACCAGTCTCTTGTTGGAGTCTCTGGTCAGCTTGAGGTCCTGTGGCTTGATTGGTTTCTTAAGTCGGTTGGTTGGAAGAGGCAGAAAAATGCTCTGCTTTACCCAAGATTTTGAGATCCCCCTCCCAGGTTAGTTTTCTGGGAGGGTGATCTGCTTTGAGAATCACAAAAGAGGGGGATGTGGTGGTGAGGCTAGGTTCTGGGTAGAGTTGAGGCCTTTCAACAAACAGTAGCTTTTCCCTGGGGCTATTTTGTGATAAAGCTCACAGCGCCCAGCCTGGAGCCATTCTCAGGGTTTCTGTTTTTCAATTGATTGTGGTGGCTGCTAGAGGGAGGGGCAGCCTCTGGCTCTGGTTACCCAGTGAGGCAAGGCACTCCAATGGCTGGCGCCTGAGCTGGGTGACTTTTCCCTGGATGGAGCTGAGTCTGGCAGGTCACTTCGCCGTTAAGTTCTTGTGACCTGCTAAATGACTCGTTTTATTCCAAGGCCTGAGCTGGAGCTAGCATCTCCTCCGAGCTTTGTCGGTATCCAAGATGGAGATCACCGGTGCTGGGGGGGGAGGGGTAGCCTTCCCTCCTCTGCTTCCTGAGAAGGAGTGAGGATGTCGGGCTTGTACTCACGCCGAGTCTTGGATCCTGGGTCGTCTCTGGTCTGCAAACAGCAGGATGAAGATTTCCGCTCCTTGTCGGTTCTTGTTGGTGTTGAGTAGAATCCGCTCATCCGCTGCGTCTGGCTCCTTCGTCCCGGACTCTCTATGTCTCAGGTATGACCCCGCGGCGGTGGTCGCCGCCGCGACCCTGCCGCCGTAGCGGCAGCTGCTGTGTTTCCTTGGCTTCCCCTCTCTTGTCTAACTCTCTGTCCTGTGATGGCACACTTGGTGTGATTCTCTGGCTTAGGACTGTTCACTGGAACTCTATAACTGCTTTCTATGCGAGAGCTTGTTCAGATTCCAGCTTCTCCTCCGCCATCTTCCTGGAACTACACACAACAATTATTCTACATTAACTAATTTTCAATTAATGTTTTATTATGTATTCAATCATGATACTTAAAAAAGGAAGGAATAATTTAATTGCCAATAATTGATAGTAATATCATATATGCAGTTTCACAATATACAGATATCTCTTGTTTTATACATATACATCTATCTATCTATCTATGTATCTATGTATGTATGTATGTATGTATGTATGTATGTATGTATGTATGTATGTATGTATGTATCTATCTATCTATCTATCTATCTATCTATCTATCTATCTATCTATCTATCTATCTATCTATCTATCTCTGTCTACCAATCTACACATTTATCTGTTTATACACTTGTCACTCCTGGGTCTCAGTGTTAGAGTACTCACCGAGTATGTGCAAAGTCCTGGGTTCCATTCCTCACTACCACTTGCACAGAAAAATCCAGGAGTCATGCTGTTACTCAAGCAGTAGAGTACTAGCTTTGAGCATAAAAGTTTAGGGACTGTGTCTGGACACTTACTCAAGCTGCGGAACTAGCACCAAAACAAAACGATAGAATGTTCTGACTACGAAGATATAAGGATAGGACTGCAAATACATCATCGTAGAGCAAGCTAGGAGTCTGGTGCTGAGAGCTGCCATCTAACATGACTTAGCCAGAGGTAAACTGCTGCAACTCAGCTACATGGAACCGGATGCTTGTGGCTCAATCAGCCCTGTCATCCAAGATACTGGGAGCTGAGATCAGACACTGGTGGTTTTAAAATCCAGCCCTGACAGGAAGTCTGCAAAACTCTGAGCTGTGGCTCAAAGTGGTAGAGCTCTAGCCTTGAGCAAATGATCTTAGGACAGTACCCCCAAACTTTCAGTGGAATCTCCGTGGCTGAGTCCCCGCCCCCTCCAAAAAAACCCACCCCTCTAAATCATTACATGTGAACTTTGTGTAGTTTTTGACACTGATGAAAGCACCCTAATTATAATGACAGCGTGTGAGATACAGCTATGTCATGAGTCTTATATGAGGAATGGTGTACATTCTTGCATTCTTGCATCTGGTCCTTGTAAGAGCTACACAGATTATTGTGCAGATGAGAACCTTGAGGCTCAGATATGTCCCCATGTCAGGGCCAAAATGATGTATGTACTGAAATCTAGTGAGTTTTCTCCTGCAGACAATTTTTTTGGTTTAATTTTCTTGGTCATGAACCTTGAACTCAGGGCCTATCCACTGACTCTTCACTGTTGGGCTCATGGCTAGCACCCTACCAAGGGCACCCAAGGACACCCGTAAAAAAGTGTTACAGTCTAGGCATCTGTGGCTGATATTTGTCATCCTGCCTACTTTGACACATTTTTTTCCTGCTCTGTAAAAATCCTGGGTCTCAGTATGAAGTATAATCCATATGCAAATATATCCGTGTGATAAGATGCAATAAATGAAATAAATGTTATATATGTAATAATAATAAATAAAATAAATAATGAATAAATAAGGGAAATAAATGTCATATGGAGTAAGCCCATGTATGTAAAAAGATCACATCTATGAATATCAATTTTTCCAGTGTTGTTGCTTAAGTTCAGGCCTGGAAACTCGTCTGAAATTCTTGTCTTCAACAACAGTGAGCTTCCACTCTTCCGCAGTGTCACAGAGTTACCCAGACCCTGAGTTCAAATCCCAGGCCTGCCAGAAAAATGGAGCAAATTCCAAGTCACAGCCTTAATTTATTTTGTCCAGTCCCTGGGCTTGAACTCATCTTGTTGCAATTCTGCCTCAGGTTCGATCACCCTAGGTTGGGGTGCAGCCAATGGACCCACAGCACATCCTGAGATCCTAGGACCCGAGTTCAAATCTCGGGACTGATAAAAAAAGGAGAAGGTCAGGGAAGGTGGCTCAGTAGTAGAGTGCTTGCCTTGAATGCATAAGGCCCTGGGCTTGATTCCTCAGCACCACATAAGCAGAAAAAGCTGTAAGTGGTGCTATTGCTCGTGGTAGAACACTATTCTTGAGTGAATAGTTGAGGAACAGTGTCCAGACCCACATTTCTGGCCCCACACCCAACAAAAAATAAAAAAAAAAAAAAAGAAAGAGAGGGGGGAAAAAGTAGAATAAGGCTAAAACTGGGAAGTTCCAGAAGGCGGTTTTACTTTGTTTTTTCCTTTGCATTGTGACCATCCTGGGTCTAAATGAAAGGGCCCGGAAAGAGTATGTGAGCTTACACTGCTGAAGTTTGGTGGGCTATCAGGCAAGCCATAGCCAAAACCAGCAACGTATGCCCAGGGTTCAAATCCCGGGACCGCCAACTACAAATGGCGGGAGAGCCTAAGAATCGCATTCTGACATACATCCATATTAATGGAATGTTGTAAAAGTAACAATTACATTAGTAGCTAGTATATGATTATATTTTAAAATTGTAAACAATAATCATAGTACATTGACTATTTTTCAATTAATACTTTATTATATTTTCAACAATGAGAAATAAAGGAAGGAATAATTTAATTATGGATAATTGGTAGTAATATAGTATATGTAATTTAATAATATAGATATCTTTCTTATTTTATACATATATATGTATATATATAAGCTATGTATATATCTATTTCTACACTTGTCACTCCTGGGGCTCAGTGATAGAGTGCTTGCCTAGTATGTATGATGCCCTGGGTTCGTTTCCACACTATCACATGCACAGAAAAAGCCAGAAGTGGTGCTGTTACTCAAGCACCAAAGAAAAGTTAGAATGTTCTAACTGCAACTATACAAGACCAGGACTTTAAATACTTCATGACAGAGCAAGCTGGGAATCTGAATATGACAGCTGCCATCTATCCAGACCGCCAGAGGTTAACAGCTGCAACCCAACTCCATCCAACCAGATGCTGCTGGCTCATCTCTAGCTGCTCAGGGGATGAGATCTAACACTGGTGGGTTGAAAACTCAGCCCTGGCAGGAAGTCTGTGAGACTCTGAGCTGTGGCTGAAAGTGGTATAGCTCTAGCCTTGAGGAAAAGATCTTAGGACAGTACCCACAACCTATGAGTGCAATCCCTGGGTCTGATGATCCTTCCTCCCCTTCCCGCCCCCCCCCCCCCGACTAACGACCCATCTAAACTATTAGATGTGAACTTGTGTGGTTCGTGACATGTTTCTGAAGGAATGGTGATACTGATGAAAGCATCCTAATTCTAATGACAGCTTGTGGGATATAGCTATATGAAGAGTCCTTCCTGGGGTGCTAGGTCCTTCAAGGAGTGCTGTGTTCTGAGTCGTTCACTGGGTGCTATGTGCTGAGTCCTTCACGGGGTGTATTCTTTCATATGATCCTTGTTTGAGCTCCAAAAGTAAGATGATTGTGCAGATGAGAAACTTGAGGCACAGATATTTCCTAAGGCAGTTCCAAATTTATGAATGTACTGAACTCTATTGACTTGTCTTCTGCATACAATTGTTTTGGTTTAGTGTTCTCCATCATGAACCTTGAACTCAGAGCCTAGACTCTGATTTTCCTCTTATGCTCAAGGGTAGTACTCTACCACGTGGAGCCAAGGACCCCCTTGTAGCAAAGTGTCATGTGTTAGGTGTCTTTACTTGAGTTCTATCATCCTGCCTGCTAAAGAACCTGAGGATCTGGGTTCAAAACTATCCCACACAAAAGGTCCCATGACACTATCATCTCCTATTCACCACTTAGAAACTTGAAGTGGAAGCTGGGTGCTGGTGACTCATGCCTGTCATGCTAGCTACTTACTCAGCAGGCTGAGAGCTCAGGATCATGGTCCAAAGCCAGCCTGAGCAGGAGATTCCTTGAGATGTTATCTCCAATGAACCACCAGAAAACCTGAATGTGCTGTGTAGCTCAAGTGGTAGAGCTCTCCACTTGAGCTGAAGAGCTGAGTGACAGCACCCAGGCCCAGACTTGAACTCCTCCAACTTACAAGAAAAGAAAGAATGAAACCTGAAGTGCTGTGCTGGGAATGGGTCTTAGGGTTAGAGTGCTTTGCATGTATGAAACCCTGGCTTTGAATTCTCAGTGGCACCTCACAAAAAAAAAAGTCTAAAATGGTTCTGTGGCTCAAGTGGTAGAGTGCTATCCCTGTACAGGAGAAACTCGGGTACAGTGCTCAGGTCCTGAGTTCAAGCTCCAGGACTGGTATATGCACACAAATTACCTCCCCCTGCCCCAGATACCAGAAGTGAAACTGTGACATCAAAGGGTAAAGCACTGGGAAATAGGCCCTGAGAGGAGACTTGAGCTGATACAGCTTCTTTCCAGGCTTTGCCTTTGTTGGGGGATTTTAGAAAAAAAACTTTTTTTTTTTTTTTTGTCAGTCGTGGGGCCTGAACTCTGGGCCTAGGCGCTATCCCTCAGCTCTTCAGTTCAAGGCTAGTGCTCTACCACTCCAGCCACAGCAACACTTCCGGCCTTTTTTTTTTCTTTATGTGGTGCTGAGGAATCAAACCCAGGGCCTCATGCGTGAAAGGCAAGGACTCTACCACTGAGCCACCTCCCCAGCCCAGAAAAAAAAACTTTAAACAAGGTAAACTAGACCTTGGCTCCAACCAGCCCTGTTCCTGGAATGGAAAGAATGCCTCTAGGTCCCCCTCTCCTTAACAACCTAACTCACCTTGATTGTTGAGTGAAAGACTGACCCATAAAACAGATGGTTGTAATCTGACTCCAACTACCGGACACCACCTGCTTACTGTGGTAAACCCTGCCTTTCACACATGCTTACAGTAAACTCTGCCTATTAGCCACCTGTGTGTGGTCTGGTATGACCATGCAATCCTTTCGTTTGGTATGATCCCATTGGTCACCTGTGCATGACCAGGCTCGACCTCATGGATTTTGCCTTTAAAAACCAAAGAATGGGGGCTGCTCAGGGTGGCAGTATCAGACCCTGAGCCTGTGCTGTGGCCCTGGCCAGTCAGTGTAGAAAACTTCTCAATACAGTTGCTTCTTTGTTAACAACTTAGTTGCGGTGGGATCTGTCACTCCAGATGACTAGGTGGGTTTGCCTGTCTGAGTAGGGGACTTCCTATTACACATTGAGCTTCTGTTCTGAGCTCATGGTCAGTACTCAAGCCCTGTGTTCAACCTGTAAACCTATCCACCCAAGGACCAACTAGGAGAGGTCAAAGGTTTCCAAACCTGATGAGCTCCACCAGCCCTACATAACGGAACATTGTGATTTTGCAAATATGCTTAGATGTGATTTTGCAAATGTGCTTAGATGTAGCAAGCTTCCAAAAACCGAGGTACGCATCGTTGCCAATAATGAATCACTGCATTAGGTTCAGCTCCCTAGTTGTTGTCTGCCAGAAGAAATCTTGAATTAATTGTAGCAGTTTGTTTCAACACTGGAATATAGTCTAACAAGACAGGATAAGTGCAGGGAACATGCCCTGCCATGGGAGGTGGCACAAATGAAGGTTTCCTGTCAAAACAGAGCACTGGGGAGAGAGATATCTTGGGGTACAAAGAGGCTTTTTTCTCCTGGTCTTCAGAGCCTGCCCACACTCACCATCACTAGTTGGCCTGGATAGAGTTGTTACAGAGCTGTACAGGAGTTAGACCTTTTGTCTGCCTGTTCCAACAATGAGGCAGACTTCCTCCAGCAACCTGGGTGTGGAGAAACCCTCAGGATACACTGGGAACAGGGAGGGGTGTCCTGGAACATGCACTGTCTTGAAAGCACCCTCTGTGCTATGAAATCATTCTATGCAAAGAAAATTTCCTAGCTGGGTGCCTTTCTTCACAGCGACTCTGGATGTTCACCAATAGAAATACATTCACGTATACACAGACACAAGGAGTTACTGGCTCTATTTTTTTGGGGGGGTCAGGTCCTGTGGTTTGAACTGTGAGCTTAGACATTGTCCCTGAGCTCCTTTTGCACAAGGAAGCACTTTATTGTGCCTTAAACCATGATACATCATTAATTGAAGGCATAATTTAATGTCTAATAATTATTAGTAATATATTACATGTAATTTCATGATATATAGACATTTCACTTTCTATACAAATATATTTATATATTTAAATATACACTGGAATATACATATACATCTTTCTCTCTCACTCTCTATGCCTATATATGTATTTGCAGCAATTATGCATCTATCTATTCATATATTGGCCACTCCTGGAGGTTAAACTTAGGTCCTGGGAACTCCCTGGCAGTGAATTTGTTTGAGGCTGCTGTGCTTACATTGATCCCTTGATGCATTGGCATTCCAGGCCCTAAGTTCAAATCCTAGAAGTGTCAAAGACAATAGGTGGATTAAGAAACCAATGTTGACCTGTTCTGCTGTCTGTGGAAATATGGTTTCCTAAGTACAATATATAATACCTATGTAAATACATATATATGATGTACATTATAAATGTATATAAATATTTTGCCAGTCCTGGGGCTAGAATTCATGCCCTGGGAAATGCTCTTGACTTTCTTTTATTTAAGGAGGGTAAGCTTCCACTTCACCACAGCAAAATAGAGTTACCCAGGCCCTGATTTCAAATCCAAGGTATGGCAGATAAAATGTCCCAAATTCCAAGCTAGGACCTTAACTTTTTTGGGGGGGGCAGGCACGGGGCTTGAACTCAGGTCTTCACAACTCTGCCTCAGCCTAGATTACCCTAGGCTGGGGTGCAGCTTTTACACCCACAGATGATCCAAGAATCGTAGGACCCAATTTCAACTCCCAGCACTGGCCAACAAACAAACAAACAAACCAAAATGGAAGAGGAAAAACCAGAATGTTTTACACAACAGTTTTACCTTTGCTTCTTTTCACAGTGACCATCCTGGGTCTCACTGACTTGGCTTGAAAATTGTACATGACTTTGCATGGCTGAGGCTGGTGGGCTGTCAGTGAAGCCTGAGGTTAATGCAGACAACTGGGCCCTGAGTTGGATCCTGGGACTCCCACATACACATGGTTGAAGATCCTAGGAAACTGGTTCCTATCTTTAGGAACACTAATAGAATGTTTCAAATGTGCTAATTGAATTACTAATTAACTAGTCTTTCTAATATAAGATTGTATACATTAAATATAGGTCATTTATTAATTTAATTAATACTTTATTAAGTCTTCTACTGTGATTAATTAATGGAGGAATAATTTTGGACCAAATAATTAGTAGCAATAGAATATACAAAAGTAAGATATAGACATCACTCTTTATATACATTTATGCACTAGTATCTACATAAATGTCTGTCTGTCTCTCTTTGTATATGTTTACAGATGCATATACATATGTAAATACACACACACTGCATTTTACACATCTATGTGTTTATATATTGCCCACTCCTAGGGCCAAATTTGACCGAAAACTCCATTTGCATCAGACTGGTGTGCTAACATTGACCCACCCCCCATTCATGAAGTGGGCTTTCTAGGCCCTGAGTTCAAATCACAGAACTGCCAAAACTTAAGTAATCCTGGTGGAAGAAGCCAAATGTCCCACTTGTCTTCCTTATCGGTGAAAGTCCTGGGTCTCAGGAATGAGGTAAAGTACATTGGCAAATCTATATCCTATGTAATAAGATGTAAAAAAGGTTACGTGTGTAATCATACTCACTAAAATACATAAGAAATAAATAAAACACAAAATAAAATGAATAACCACACTAACTGCAATATGCAGTAAACATGTGTATGTAAATATGAATCCTGTATTTAAAATACATACGAATATTATTTTTGCAAGAGCTAGGACTTGAATTCAGGCCCTGGGACAGGCCTGACTTTCTTATCTACCATCACAGTGAGCTTCCCCTTCTCCCACAGTGCTGTAGATGTACCTAGGCCCTGAGTTCAAATCCCAGGACTGGCAGAAAAAATGGCATGACTCCCAAGCCAAGCAGCCTCATAATTTTTAAAATATTTTAATGTATTTATTTATTTATTTATATTTATTTTGTCAAGCACAGAGCTTGAACTCAGGGCATGGCAACTCTGCCTCAGCATCGATCACTCCAGGATGGTGTGCAGCCACTGGACCCACAACCTGAGTTCCCGGGGCCCAAATGCTGACAGGAATAATAAATACATAAAACAACACAGAAACAAAGAAGAAAAACATGAAACTGGCAGATGGCTGCCAGTTTTACATTTGTTTTCGTTGCAAGGTTACCTTCCTGTGTCTGAATGACATGGCTCAAAGTGTTGGAAACCTGGCATTGCTGAAGGCTGAAGGGCTACCAGGGAAGCCATAGGCCAACATGGCAACATAGGCCCTGGGTTCAAAGCTTGGTCCTGACTCGTACAAATGGTAGGAAATCCTAATAGTCTCATTCCTATTCATAGGAATACCAATGGATGGTTATGAATGTCAAGGTTGAATAAGTTGTTCCTGAATGATACCGATGGATTTTCATGAATATTTTTGACACATTAAAAGAATACTATTAATTACATGGACTCAATAGTTTTAATTAACAAATTAATTAACAATTCATTAAGGATGAAAACAATAATATAAATTACATAGAGGCATTAAAAATACCCAAATATTGGTAGGAATGTAGCCTATTTAACTGAATAATGTATAGACATCTCTGGCACTCTATAAAGATCTATATTTATTTGTGTACTACCATCTGCATATCAATCTGTTCTTATTTTGTCAACCCCTGTGGCTCCATCTCAGGTGCTGGAAACTGCTTTTCAGCTCCATATGCCCCAGGCTGGCATACTGACAATCACCCATTCATGAATTGGGCCTTGTAGGTTGTGCGTTCAGATGCCAGCACTCACAACAATTGATTCATAGAGTAAGAAACTCTTGGTGACACAGGTTTTCCTTTGCTGTGAAAGTCCTGGATGTCAGGTTTGAAGTTTCATACATAGACAAATCTATCCTATGTAATAAACGTAATAAATAGTCCATGTGTAAGAGCAGTCAATAAAATAAATGGTAAATAAATGAATAAAACAAAAAAAATGAATAGATACACTAAGTACAATATGGAGTCAATATATGGGGCTGAATCTCAGGGCCTGGGAATAACCTGGCAGCTGAATTGGCTAGAGGCTGCTGTGCTAGCAGCCACCCATAAATGACTTGAGCCTTCTCGGCCCTGAGTTTAGATCCCAGCACTGCCAAAAATGTAATCATAGAGTGGGAAGCCGAATGTGACACATGATTTTCTTTTCTTTGAAAGTGCTCAGTGTCAGGTAGGTTGTATAATTTGGATGCAAATCAATATGTTGAGTAAGTAGAATGTCACAAAGGTAAAAGAAGTCATAGGTGGAAGAATTGTCACTACAATAAATGGTAAACAGATTGAATTAGTAATGAATCATTCTACGATAAAATTAGATGCGGTAATTATAGGATGTGGATTAAGTTTAATTAATATTTTATTAAGTATTAACAGAATAAAAGTTTCATGGAGACATAAATACCTAATAATTGGTAGTAGCACATGATTCATAATTTAATAATATATAGACACCTGGCTCATTCTATAAAATATTTAATTATATGTATGGATGTATGTACATATATGATAAACAATAACAGGATATTGAGTATTAATTAATGCTTTATTAATTGTTAGCTGGGACACATCATTAAATGGAGTTATAATTTAATACCTAATAATTGATAACAATATTATCTATAATGTAATAATATAGACATCTCTATTTTGTCTATATAATATTTATATACAACAATCTATTTATACCTCCTTTACTCCTGGGGCTCAGTGATTGAGTGCTCCTCTAGGAAGGACAAAGCCCTGGATGCGATTCCTCAGTGCCACATAAGCAGAAAACCTGGAAGTTCTGCTGTCTTTCAATCAATTGAGTGCTAGCCTTGAGAACAAATGCTTAGGGAGAGTGTCTAAGCCCTTACTCAAGCCCCACCACTGCCACCAAAAAATGGTAGAATGTTCTAACTGCAATTATAGAAGAACAGGACTTCAAATACCACATCACAGAACAAGCTAGGAGTCTGGCACTGACAGTTGCTACCTACCTGACTTAGGCATATGTAAACAGCTGCAACCCAGCTCCACAGAAGCAGATGCTGCTGGCTTACCCCCATCATCCTGGCTGCTTGGGAGCTTTAAAACAAAGCTCTGGTAGGAAGTACGTGAGACTCTTGGAGATGTGGCTCTAAGTAGTAGAGCCTTAGCCTTGAGCAAATGTTATTAGAACAGTATCCCCATGCGTTGAGTTCAAGCCCTATGGGTAGCCTGCTCCCCCCAAAAAAACACCCCACTAAACCATTACATGTGAACTTGTGTGATTTGGGAAATGTTTCTCAAAGAATGGTGACACTGATGAAAGCAACCTAATTCTAATGACAGCTTGTAGAATAGAGATATGTGCTGAGTCCTTCATAGGGTGCTCTGTGCTGAGTCTGGCATAGGGTGCTGTGTGGTGAGTTCTTCACAGGGTGCAGTGTGCTGAGTCCTGCATTGGGTGCTGGGTGCTGAGTCTTCACAGTATGTTGTGGGCTGAGTCCTTCAAAGAGTGCCATCTGCTGTGTCCTTCACAGTGTGCATTCTTTCATATGGTCCTTGTAAGAGCTACACAACTGAGATGATTATGCAGACAAGAATATGGAGATGCAGATATGTCCCCATGGCAGGGACAAAATTATATATTACTGAAGAGTGGGTGAGTTGTTTACTGCAGACAATTGTTTTGTTTTGTTTTTTCTCAGTCATGAACCTTGAACTCGCGGCATAGGCACTGACCCTTACCTCTTGGGCACATGGCTAGCACTCCACCATGTAGAGCCAAGGACCCCCTTGCAGTAGAGTGCCACAGCCTAGGGGTCTATAGCTGAGGTCTGTCAGACTGCCTTCTCAGGAAGCTGAGATCTGAGGATCTGGCTTCCAAACTATGCCAGTCACAAAAGATCCCATGAAACTATTATCTCCAATTCACCACTAAGAAACCTGAAGTGGAAGGTGGATGCTTGTCACTCATGCTTGTCATCCTAGCTCCTCAGGAGGATGAGATCTGAGAATCATGGTTCAAAGCTAGCCTGGGCAGTGAAGTCCTCGAGACATTTAATTCCAATGAACAATGAGAAAACCTGAAATGGTGCTTTGGCTCAAGTGGTAGAGCACAAGACTTGAGGGAAAGCACACAGGCCCAGACTTCAACTCCTACAAACAAGAACAACAAAAAAGAAAGAAAATAACAGACCTGAAGTAGAGGGCTGGGAATGTGCCTAGATGCTTTGCATCTATGAAACTCTGGATTTGATTTCTCAGGTACACATCACTAGAAAAAAGCATGAAGTGTCTCTGTGGCTCAAGTTGGAGAGGGCTATTCTTGTGCAAGAGAAGTTAGGTACAGTGCTCAGGTCCTGAGTTTAAGCTCCAGGACTGGTGTATGTGTGCACGCTCGAACACACACACACCCACACACAGACCAGAAGTAAAAGCTGTGACACAAAACGGTAATGCACTGGTCTCCTGCACTGAGCTCATGGTCAGCACCCAGGTCCTGTGTTCAACCCCAAAATTTGCCATCCAGGGCTCAACTAGTAGAGGTCAAAGGTTTCAAAACCTAATGTGCTTCAGCAGTCCTAGATGACAGGAAGCATGGTGAGATCAAACATGTGCTTGGATTTTCAAAACTTCCGAAAAACAAGAAGAGGCATCATAGTCCCATCATTACCCACAATGAAACATTTCTTGAGGTTAAGTGGCCTAGTTGTCTGCCAGAAGGACTCCTGAATTATATTGAGCACTGTATCTGAACATCAGAATATAGTCTTACAAAGGCAGGATTAGTGCTGAGAACTTGGCCTGCCAAAGGAGGTGGCACAAATGAAGGCTTCCTGTTAAAACGGAGCACTGGGGAGAGAGATAGCTTGGGTTACAAAGAGGACTTTTTGTCCTGACCTTCAGAGCCCATCCAAACTCATCCTCACTAATTGGCCCATATGGAGTTGTTTGTTACACAGCTGCACAGGACTGAAGCAGTTTGTCTGCCTGTACAGACAGTGAGACAGACTTCTTCCAGCAGGCCTGGGAGGCAGAGAAACCCTGAGGCTGCACTGGGAACTGTGAGGAGAGCCCAGGGAAATGCACTGACATGAAAGCAGTCTCTGTGTTATGAAATCATTATATTGAAAACAAATTTTCTAGCTTGGTGCCTTTCATAATAGCTACTCTGGAGCTTCACCTATAGGAATACATCCACACATACACAAAGACATGGAACCAGTTCCTGGGGTTGAACTATGAGCATAGGCCTTGTCTCTGAGTTACATTTGCTCAAGAGTAGTGCATTAACCTTGAGCAACAGCCCCACTTCTGGGTTTTCTGTGATCTCTTAGAAATAACAGTGTCATGGACTTTCCTATGCTGGTTGGATTCAAACTCAGATTCTCTACATCTCAGCCTCCTGACGAGCTGGGATTACAGTCAGCAGCCACTGGCACCTGCCTTTCTTTTCTTCTTCATATTTTAATCTGGACAATTTGACTACTTATCAGCATCATTCCAATGCCTTGAATTTATAAGTAAACTACTCAATGTTCTTTATAGGTGCTTTCTCTGAGAAGGATTTTCTCTCTTCCTCTTCTCTGTACACAGGTTTGAAGCCAAGAGTGAGAAATGATTGTGACATGATTTTAGGAGCAAATGTCCACAGGACATGCCAGTTCATTCACTTATCATTGAGCTACAGTGAATTTAATGTCTCAGGATGAGAGGTCCAAAAACTGGAGCGATCCTCATACTGTCTGAATTGCTCCTTAGGCTTATAAAATTATCTAATACTTATGAGTGTTTTGTGTCTCCAACCTGAAGTATCTAGAACATACTAGAAGCATCTTCATGTTTCCTTTTTTCTCTAGTACATCTCGAGATTTAGACTAAGGGTTTGTATGGAGCAGATCCTCGGCGAATCCCTGAGAAAAGCCACTTGAATTCTCAGGAGATCTCTGTTCAAAGCCAGCCCGAGCAGGAACATCTGGGAGACTCTTATTTCCATTAAACCACCAGAAAACCAGAAGTGAATCAGTGGCCCAGAGGGTAGAGCTGCAGCTTTGAGAAAGAAAGCCGAGCAGGAGATACAAGCCAGACCAGACAGGAAAACCTGTTAGGCGCTTATGTCCAATTAAGCCAGATGGCTAGAAGTGGAGCTGTGGCAGTGGTAGAGTCTCAGCCTTGAGCAAAACAGCTGAGGAACACATAGGGCCCTGAGTTTAAGCCCTGATAGGGCCACCAAAAAAATTCAAAAAGAGAAGGCCAAGTTTATGTATCAGGGTCCTACTTACTTATGTGTGTATATTACCTCCCTGAGTGCAAACAGATTGTATGTATTGCTTCTCCTTTTATGTACAGATTTATTTTTCAGATAGGCTTGTTGCACATACTGCATCATTCTCTTCTTTTCAGGCCCATGGCTTTTTTTCTTCCAGAGTTCCAGGCCTGAGTCCTTATATGATGCAAACATAAGATCTCAGCTGCCTTTATTTACATATTATTATGAGGCCAAGGCAGGAACAGTCACAAATCAGCCAGGGGAAAAGAAGATCAGGGTTTTTCAAATAACGGGTATTCAGAAAATTAAACTTGGGGAATGTAAAATGGTAGCATACTTATGTATAAACTACCATTAAGAAAAACATGAGAGGGCTGGGAATGTTGATTAGTGAGAGAGTGCTTTTCCCTGCCATGCAAGAAGCCCTACAGAGGGTTTGATCCCTCCTCTGTAGCACAAGCATAGAAAAAGCCAGAATGGGTGCTGTGGCTCAAGTAGTAGAGTGCTAGAGACAGTGCCCAAGTCTTGAGTTCAACTCAAGCACAAGTAACTTCTCATCACCAAGGGAACCCCAGGAAGTTTTTGAACAGATGCCCTTTCAGAAGTGGAAGTCAGAGTGTCATAGGCTTTCCTGCCCTGGCTGGCTTCACCCTGTGATCCTCAGACCTCACCCGATGAGCAAGGGTGATAGGCCTTAGCTACTGGTGCTCTGCTAGGTCAGAACTGTAATGACATTGACAATACAAGTGAACTGCTTATCACAAAGGTCTTGGGGAGCATATTAAGCCTTTCTACAATGGACCTTTCAGAACTCTGTAGGACACAAGGTTATAATGCTAGAGTCTGAGAGGCTGGGCATATGGATCTGCTAAACTGGAACCTTGAGCTCTGATTCCAATTCTGGTGTACATCAGCGTCAGCGATCATTTTCCAGAGAATGTTCTCCTAATTAGCAAATAGGAAAAGTACTTTGATTAATGCTCACTTTTTTCCCATTGTGTATCTCCAACTCAAGCCTGGGCACTGTTCCTAAGCTCTTCATCTCAAGGCGAACAATCTACCGCTTGAGCCACAGCACCACATGGGGTCTTTTGCTGGTTCATTGGTGATAAGAGTCTAACAGGCTTTCCTTGCCTAGGCTGTCTTTGAACTGTGGTCTTCAGATCTCAGCCTCCTGAGAAGATAGGGTTCCAGGTGTGAGCCACTGGCATCTGGTCTATTGTTTTGCCAGTGCTCGGGCTTGAACTTAGGGCCTGGGTACTGTCTCCATGCTTCTTTTTCTCAAGGCTAGTGTTCTACAACTTGAGCACTCCACAGCTTCTGGCTTTTTCTGAGTATGTGACACTGAGGATTCAAACCCTGGCATTAATGCATGTTGAGCAAGCTCTCTACCACTAAGCCACATTCCCAGTCCCACCCTTAAAATATTATCCCTCAACTTGCCTATCCTCAAGGAAAGGCTTCTGAGTATAAATCATCAAAGAAATCCCTATAGGAAGGTGTTAAAGATAAACAAGATAAAACTCATATTTGGGAGAGTCTGAACATGTGAAGACTGTGAGAAATGACTCCATTTAACTATGTATCATGTTTCAACAGTTAATAAAGTATTAATGAAAAATGAGTCAATGTCCTAAATTATTGTGTATAATTCTATAATAGATGTGCAAAATGTAATAAATATTATGTGAATAATAATATTAATACAATAAACAATAAGTAAATGAATAAAATATAGAAATACAGAAATACAAAATCAATAATAAAAAAACATAGCTTGTATTAAATATACACATATAATACATAACATATATTACACATGTACATAAATATTATTTCCATTATAGGGACTTAATTCAGGCCCTGGGAACTCTACCCTGAATTTCTTTTCCTCAAGGACACTGAGCTTCCCCTTCACCTACGAGGCAAAAGAGTTACCCGGATGGTGAGATCTAATCCCAGCAGTGGCAGAAATACTAGCCCCAGTTCCAAGACAGTGACTTAATTATTTTTAATGGAAGCAGTTATGTTTATTCAGTTCCATACTGAACATTTTAAAAACAGCAGTGTATAATTTTGTATATCTATTCAGACATGCTTCCCTTACCTGTAAAGTGCTTCTCCGAGTTCTAAATTGTTTCCTTTTTTGTGCATTTTTTGTTGTAAAAATTTTGTATAGAGGGGTTACAGTTACATGAGCAAAGTAATGAGTACATTTACTATTGAGCATTGTTGCCTCCTCCTTTGTTTTCCCTTTGCCATTCCTTCCCTCCCTCCTCCACAGCTATGCCCCCACCCCCCAGCTGAGGTCAGTGAATTAATTTTTGTTTTTTGTTTTGGGATTGGCACAGGATTTGAACTCACGTAGTAGAAACTCTGCACCTTCCCTCACATAGCTACAGATTTACCAAGATCCTGAGTTCAAATCCCAGGTTAGGAAAGAAAACTGGCAGAAATTCCAAACCAGGGGATTTTTTTCAATTTAGTTAAATAAATAATTTATTTAATTATTCTTTTTTTTTTTTTTTGCCAACCATGGAGATTGAACTCAGGTCGCGGCAACTCTACCTCAGCTTCAATTGCTTTAGACTGGGCTGCAGCCTCTCACCCATCGTCGATCCTGGGATCCTAGGCTCAGAGCTCGCAGGAAGAAAAAAAAAGTGGGACAGCAAAAAAAGTGGTGAGCTGCAGGGGACTGGGGGTTTTACGTTATTTTTTTCTTTGCAGGGTGACCATCCTGAGTCTGAATGACATGGCTGCAAAGTGGAGCTGAATTGCTACACTGCTATTCCTGAAGGCTGGTGGGCCATCAGGGAAGCCACAGGCCAACGTGTCAACATAGGCCCTGGGTTAAAAATCTAAGTCCTGACACCTACCAATGGCTGGACAGCACAAGAGACTCATTCCTATGCATAGGAATACTGATTGAAAGAGTAGTTCATGCATCAGTCGAGTCTAAAAGTGGATGTAATAATCTTAGGATTCTGATTGATTTTAATTGATATTTTACTAAGGATGGAAAGAATAATATCACTTCAAATACAGTATAATAAATACCTAAGAGTTGGTAGGAATGTAGTAGGTGTCATTCAGTCAGATAGATGGCTCTGGCACTCTTTACCAATATGTATTAATTGTTTACCACCATTTGCCAATCCATGTATCACTGTTTTGGCCAAACCTGGGGCTCCATCACAGTGCCTGGGAACCACCTCACAGCTTCATTGGCTAGAGGCTGCCGTGCTCACCCTTACCCATTCATGAATTGGGCCTGCTAGGCCCCACGTTCGGATCCCAGCACTGCCAAAATTTATTCTTGGAGTAAGAAGCCGAGTGTGACACATGTTTTCCTTTTCTGAGAGAGTCCTGTGTGTCAGGTATGATAGTGAACACATCTACAAATCTAGATGCTATGTGATAGGAAGTAAACAATGTAATAAACGGGATAGGGGTCAAAAGAGTCAATAAAATAAATGGTAAATGAATGAATAAAACAAGAAATGAAATGAATAACCATACCAAATATGATATTGTCTGACTATATGGAAGTATAAATCCTGTCTTTAAAATGTAAATAAAATGTAAATAAAATGTATACAAGGAGTATGTTTTCCAGGACTGAGGCTTGAATTCAGGCCTAGGGAACAGGACTGACTTTTTCGGCTTCAGATATGACATGATTTCCCCTACCCTGACAATGCTGCTATTTACCCAGACCTTGAGTTCAAATCCCAGGCCTGGCAGAAAAAATTGCATGAATTGCAAAACAGAGAGATAAATAATTGTTTTTGAATTTTTAAATTGTTTTAATTTTTTTAATTTAATTTTTTTGTTTATTTTTGACCATGCACATGGCTTGAACTCAGATCGTGACAGCTCTGTTGCAGCCTCCAGAACCAAAGCCAATCCTGGAATCCTAAGACCTGATGTCTGACAGGAAAACAAAATGAAAATGACACTAACACAAGCCGTGAGCTGCCCATGGTAGGCAGTTTCTTGGCTTTGATTCCTTGCACGGTGACCATCCTAGGTCTGAATGACATGAATGCCACCCACAGCTGACCTGTTATTGCTGAAGACTGGCAGACTGTCAGGAAAGCCATAGGCCAACCCCGCAACACAGTCCCTGAGTTCAAATCCTGGTCCTGGCACCTACCATTGGCAAGGGATCCCAAGAGACTCCTGCTTGTGCTTAGAAATTCCGATGGAATGGTATCCAACTCATGATTGAATAGTTCGTGCTGCGTTCTAGACTCAAATTAGACGCAATAATCCTAGGATGCTGATTGAACTTAATTAATGGTTAATTAGGCATGAAAAGAATAATACTCCTTCAATGAAGGCATAATAACTACCTAAGACTTGGTAGGAATGTAGCAGATGTCATTGAATACTAGATACACGGCTCTGGCACTCTGTACTAATATGTATTTATTGGTGTACTACCACCTGCCTATCCATGTATGGCTATTTTGGGCACGCCTGGGGCTCTATCTCAGAGCCTGCCAAAAATTTCCTCCTGGAGTAAGAAGCCAAGTGTGACACCTGTTTTCCTTTTCTGTGAGAGTGCGGGGTGTCAGGCATGATGGAGAACAAGTCTACAAATTTAAATGCTATGTGATAGTGTGTATATAATGTAATACATTGTTAGGTGTCATCACAGTTAATAAAATAAACTGTAAATAAATGAATAAAATAAAAAGTACAAGGAATAACCACACCAAACATGATATAGACTGAGCACCTGTCTGGAAGTTCAATCCTATCTATAAAATACATGTAAGGACTATGTTTTCCAGGGTTGGGGCCTGAATTCAGGCCAGGGAAGAGGCCTGACTTTCTGATCTTCAAGCATAGAGAGCTTCCCCTTCCCCCAGAGTGCAACAGAGTTACCCAGACCGCGAGTTCAAATCCCAGGCCTTTCAGACGAAAAATAGCACACATTCCAAGCCAGGGAGCTTCATTAGGTTTTTTCATATTTTTTAAAGTTCACTTTAAGGTTCACCTTTATTTCATACATTTTGATTTTACAACATGAGAGATTTTCAAAAAGGGGTTTAAACACTTATATTTCAGCATAGCACATTGATGTTTCCCTTTTGACCATCTGCCATGAAGAGTGAGAATGAAAATGAGTACATCATTCCTCCCTAGAGGGACAGTTGATGTTATTTCTATTTAGAGTCATTTCTATAACTATAAACTCTCTGCAATTGTATCATGTGAGTTTTCCTCATACCTGCCACAAAATACACTAGGGAAGTCCTCATACCACAAAAGGTTGGGTTTCTGAATAAAAATTCACTTCTTTGAGGACAGTAGGTACTTGTAAGCATTTTGGGAATAAAGTGAATTGTAAAATGAAAAACAAAAACATTGGGACTGGGATGTAGCTCAGTAGTGGAGTACTTGCCTAAAGAGCCTAATACCCTGGAACTAAAGGAAGGCAAGTTTCCTGAAGCTCAGAAGGTTAGAATTTTATGATCTGTATGAACAAACTTCTTTCTTCTTTTTTTTTTTTGTCGGTGGTGGGGCATGAACTCTGAGCTTGGCTGCCCACCTTCAACTCTTCAACTCATGGCAAGTGCTCTACCGCTTGAGCCACAGTGCCGTTTTTGGTTTTTTGGAGATAAGGGTCTCACGGACTTTCCTGCCCAGCCTGGCTTTGAACCACCATCCTCAGATCTCAGCCTCCTCAGGAGCTAGGATTATAGGCATGAGCCACTGTTGCCTGGTGCATGAACAAACTTCTTAAAGATTGATTCTGAGTTAAGAAACTTGGAAAACACTTTTAGTAGAAATAATTTATAATGCCATGGTTAAGACACTAATTCAGAAGTATTTATTCATTGGCTGCTTTCTTAGTTTATTTAAATATATATATATATATATATATATATATATATACTTTTTAATATATCTACATATATATTGTTAAAACATAGCTTTGAAGTGTACCTAAAAGCATATGTGCTCATGTAAAGTTATACAACTACACAAGCTTGATTTTTTATTTTCAGTTTGTTGGTACCATAAATTAGGTGGGATGTGTATACTGTTATTTTGTTCTCTGTTTCTGGAGGATTTCTCTCTGCTTTCTTCCCCTACTCCCCTCTCTCTGCACTTGAATTGACCTTGCTCTTTCTTGGCTTGACTGTTCATAGCTGATTTTCTACCACTTCAGTCATACCTGTAGCCTGGATTTTTGCCAGTTAATTGGAGATGTCATCTCTCAGGCTTATCTGCCTGGATTGGCTTTGAAACTTCATCTTCCAGTTCTCACCTCTTGAGTGGCTGGGATTAAAGATGTGAGCCACTGGGGTGCGTAGGGATGAATTCCACTTTAGTTGATGGATTCTTTCTGTTTTTCTAAGCATGGGATCATCTACTATAGAATTTCTGTGAATGTCCTGGGTCTGAAATAAGATATATAATACATATGCTAATCTGTATACTTCTCAAAAGATGTAATCCATTTAATACAAGTTATAAGTGTAATAATAGTCAACATAAATAATGAATGAATGAATAGTGCAAAAATAAAATAAATACACACTAAAATAATATGCGGTAAACATAAATATGTAGATATTAATCATTATTTCAAATGTGGATGAATATTAATTTAACAGGACTGGGTATTGAATTCAGGCCTAGGGAACAGGCCTGAATTGCTTGTCTTCAAAGATGGTGAGTTTCCCCATCCCCCACAGTGCATTAGAGTTACCCAGACTCTGAGTTCAAATCCCAGGCCTTACAGGAAAAATAAAAAGTATGAATGCAAAGCTGGGGAACTTCATTAGTATTTTTACAATTTTTTTTCATGGGGCTTGAACTCTGGCCTTGGGCTCTGTCCATGCACTTTTCAGCTCAAAGCGAGTGCACTACCGCATGAGCCACAGCACCTCTTCTGGGTTTCTAGTGCTTTATTGGAGATAAGAGTCTCATGGGCTTTACAGCCTGGGTTGGATTTGAACCACAATCCTCAGCCTCTTGAGTAGCTAGAATTACAGGTGTGAGACACTGGCCCCCAGCTATTTTTAATATTTTAATATTTTATTGATAGATTGATTGCCAATCACAGGGCTTGAACTGAGGTTGTGGCAACACTGCCTGAGATTCCATCACCCTACGCTGGGATCATGCAGCTTCTGGACCCACAGCCGATTATGGGATGGTACGCCTCCGGGGCTGACAGGAAAACAAAATGAAAACAGCAAAGAAAAAAATGGCCATCTGTGCATGGTTGGCCGTTTCTTGGTTTTTCCTTCCTTGCATGGTGACCATCCCGGTTCCAAATGACATGGCTACATCCTGTAGGTTACCTGGCACTGCAGAAGGCAGGTAGGCTGGCAGCGAAGCCATAGGCCCACCTGGACAACTAGGTCCTGAGTTTGAATCCCGGTCACGCCACTTACAAAGGGCTGGGGAGCCTAAGAAACTATTGCCTATCCATAGGAGC
Source organism: Dipodomys merriami (assembly GCF_024711535.1). Taxonomy (NCBI): domain Eukaryota; kingdom Metazoa; phylum Chordata; class Mammalia; order Rodentia; family Heteromyidae; genus Dipodomys; species Dipodomys merriami. Next base: position 31,881 of record NW_027203414.1, on the reverse strand, counting down.
ACCAGAGGAACGTGAACAATATCATGGTTTGATGAGTAGTTCATCAATCAGTCTAGCAGAAAATTAGACCCAATGATCACAGGACATAGACTGATTTTAATTCATAGTTTATTATGCACTAAAAGAATACTATTGCTTAAATGGAGTCCTCACTAAAGACCTGAGAATCTGTAGGAGTGTAGAATGCATCATTGAACACTAAATAGACATTTCTGGCCATATGTAAATATCTAAATTAATATTTATTTGTATATCATCATCTGCATAGAACATTTTTGCTATTTTGGCCAAACCTGGAACTTGATCCCAGGTCTTCAGATCCACTTGACACCTGCATGGGCTACATGCTGCCGTGCTGACACTCACCCCTTCATGAATTGGGCCTCCTAGTCCCTCAGTCAAGGTCCCATCATTTCCAAAAGTTTCTTCCTGGTGTAAGATTCCATGTGTGACACCTGTTTTCCTTTTCTGTGCAAGTGCTGGCTGTCAGGTATGATGTAAATATTATGTATGCAAAGCTATATGCTATGGAATAGATTGGGACAAATGTAATAAATATTATAGGTGTACTCACAGTCCATAATATAAATGCTAAATCAATCAATCAATCAATAATAAAATATAATGAATCACTCCAACAAACACGATTTAAAAAGAATATAGAGATATAACTCAAATATTTAAAATGTCTATAAATGTTATGTTTTTCAGTACTGGTCCTTGAATTCAGGCCTAGGGAAGAGTTGAGAAGTTCATGCATGATTCGCATAGGAAATGACAGGCAAGATCTTAATTAAGACTGCATGAAGTGTGACAATAATTACATTCAGGAAATCAAAGCATTGGGAAAGAACCAAGAGTCACATGGAAGATAGGATTCCAACACAGTTGGCCACATCTCCTATGCTATACAAACAGGCCTTTATTGGCATACTAATTTCATCTTATGAATGGAATGAATATGGTGCCCCACCCCCACCCCGGGGCTAGATCTCAGGTCCTGGGTATGGCCTAGATCCTTAGTGGCTCACAAGAGGTTGTGCTCATGTGGACCCATTTAGCAGTTGGTTCTGCTAGGCCCTGAGTTCAACTTCCAGCATTGCCAAAAGATTCATCCTGATGTGAGATGCCAAACCTTGCAGATATTTTCCTATCCTATGCAAGTCCTGGGTCACAGCTAGGATCTAGAAAGCATAGGCAACTCTATACCCATGGGAATAAGTTGTCATCCATGTGAGCACAGTTATATATGTCATCCTATCTTCAATAAAATACACAATACATAGATGAATAAGACACACACAAAAAAAGATTTACTACACTGAAAACAAGGTGCATACCACAACTCTATGTAAACAGAGATCCTATCCTTTCAGTCTTTAAAGACGGTGATCTTACCCTACCCCCACAGTGCAACAGAGTTACCCAAACCTGAGTTCAAATCCCAGCTCTCACAGTAAAATGGCACAAATTCTGAGCTAGGGTTCTTCATTCATAGTTTTTCAATTTTTTTTTTTTTTACTAGACTCGGGGCTTGAACTCAAGTCATGGCAACTCTGCCTCAGCTCTGATCATCCTAGGGTGCAGCCTCTGGATCCACAGCCCGTCCTCGGACCCTAGGACCTGGGGCTTATTGGAAAAAAAAAAAGAAGCCGGGAGGGGAAATAAAGCTGTGGGAAGTTCCACCTGGCGCTCTTATGTTTATTTTCCTTTGCATGTTGACCATTCTGGGTCAGAACATGGCTGCCTGCAGAGTGAAGTTGACCTGGCATGGCTGAAGGCCTGCTGGTTTTCAGGGGAGCCACAGGCTAACCAGACAATGGAGGCCCCAAGGACGAATCCCAGTCAGCCCTGTTACAATGAGGGAATGGCCAGAGACCCTGGGACACTCGTTTCCAGAACTAGGAAGAGTTGTGGAATGCAATCAATCTCATCCTTGAATGAGTAGTTCCTGCTTGATGTGAGTAGGAAATGATAGGCAAGACTCATGGGGTATCAATTATTTTTCATGAAGAATTGATGAAGCATGACCATAATCAACACAGTCATTAAATGGTGGCATCAGGGAAGATCCAAGAATTGGTAGTCACAGGTAGATTTCATCACAGGTTGCCATCTCTCCTACACTATAAAAATATGTACTTATTTGCATACTAACTTGCACTTAAAAATGCATGACTATTTCCCACCCCTCCCAATCCCCTCCTCCTAGGGTTGTATCTCAGGTCCTGGGACTGCCCTACTTCCTTAGTGGCTCACAGGCTAATGTGCTCACTTTTACCCATCCACCAATTGGGCCTGCTAGGCCCTGAGTTTGAATCCCAGCACTGTCAAAAGATTATCCTGATGTGAGAAGCCCATCAATCCATCTGTTTTCCTGTCCTGAGAAATACCTGGGTCTCAGGGAGGACAGAGATTACTACATAGGCAACCCTATACCCAAGGGAATGGGTTGCCATCCATGTCAGCACAGTTATATCTGTCATCATAATCAATAAAACACACATTGCATCCATGAATAAGACACAAAATAAAGAGAACAAATACACTGAATGCAAGATGTCACCCATCCATATATGATAATATAGATCCTGTATTTAAATTATGAATTCATGACTATATTGATCCCTGCTTCCTGTGCTCAGTCTCAGGACCTGGGTACATCCTAGCTCCGTACTGGCTTGCAGGCTGGTGTGCTCAAATTGACCCATTCACCAATTGGGCCTGCTAGGCCCTGAGTTCAAATCCCAGCACTGCCAAAAGCTTCACCCTGATGTGAGAAGCACATGGATCCACCTGTTTTCCTGTCCTGTGAAAGTCCTGGGCCTCAGCGAGGATGGCAACTCTATAGCCATGGGAATAATTGTCATCCATGTCAGCACAGATATACCTGTCAGCATACTCAATAAAATACACAATACATCCATGAATAACACCCAAAATAAAAAAAAGATAACCACATTGAAAGCAAGATGCATACCACACCTGTATGTAAATAGAGATCCTGTGTGTTAAAGAGGTGGGCTTGTTATTTTGTCCAGTGCTTGGGCTTCAAATCAAGCCCTGGACCAGGCCTGACATTCTAGTCTTCAAGGATGGTGAGCTTCCCCTTTTCCCACAGTGCAATGGGGTTCCCCAGACCTGAGTTCAAATCCCAGCTCTAGCAGTATAACACTGTGAGTTCTTAGATAGACTGCTTCATTCGTAACTTTTCATTTTTTTTTTTTTGCCAGACCCAGGACTTGAAGTCAAGTCATGGCAAATCTGCCTCAGCCCTGGTCATCCTAGGCTGCAGCCTCTGGAACCACAGACCTCGGACCCTAGGTTCCCAGGGGTTCCTGGGGAAAAAAAAAAGCCTCGAGGGGGAATAAAAGCAGAGGGAAGTTCCACCTGGCACTTTTACATTTATTTTCCTTTGCATGCTGACCATGCTGGGACCAAACACGGTGGCCGGCAGAGTGAAGGTGACCTGGTGTGGCTGATGGTCTGTTGGCTATCAGAAGATCCAGAGGCCAACCCAGCAATGTAGGCCCCAAGTTCAATTCCTGGTCAGCACCCATACATTGAGGGAATGGCAGGAGATCCTGAGATACTCATTTGCAGACCTAGGAAGAGTCATGGAATTCAATGGATCTCATCTTTGAATGAGTAGTTCCTGCTTGATGCGAGTAGGAAATGATAGGCAAGACTCATGGGGTATCGATTATTTCTTAATGAAGAGTTGATGAAACATGGCCATAATCATCAGAGTCATGAAATGGAGGAATAGGGGAAGATCCGAAAATCGTTAGTCACAAGGTAGATTGGATTCCATCACTGGTAGCCATCTCTCCTACTCTATACAAATATGTACTTATTTACATTCTACTTTTAGATTTTGAATGGATGACTATTGTCCTCCCCACTATCCCCCCCTTGCGGGGCTCAATCTCAGGTCCTGGGAACGGCCTAGCTCCTCAGTGGCTCACATGCTGGTGTGCTTACCTGGACCCATATTCGCGTATTGGGCCTGCCAGTCCCCATGTCAGATCCCAGCACTGCCAAAAGATGAATTCTGATGTGAGAAGCCAATCCTTGAAACTCTTTCTGTGTCCTGTGAAAGTCCTGGGTCTCAGCTAGGATGCAGTATGCTATATAGGCAACTCTATATTCATGGGAATCAGTTGCCATCCATGTCAGCACAGTTATAGCTGTCATCATATGCAATAAATTACAAAATGCATCCATGACTAAGACACACAATAAAAAGAATAACTACATTGGATGCATCATGCATTCCACATCTATATGTAAAGAGAGATCCTATGTGTAAAATAGGTGAGAATATGATTTTTGCCAGTGCTGGGGCTTCAGTTCAGGCCCTGGTACTAGGCCTGACCTTGTAGTTTCAAGGATGGTGAGGTTCACCTTCGCCCACAGTGCAACAAAGTTACCCAGCCCTGAGTTGGAATCTCAGAGGTGGCAGAAAAATGGTGAGAATTCTGAGCCAGGGTGTGTTATTATCATTATCATTATTATTATTAATATTAATATTGCCAAGCATGGGATTTGAACTCAGTTCATGACAACTCTGCCTCAGCTTTGATCACCTCAGGCTGGCGGGCTCCCATGGGCCTATAGCTGATCCTGGGATCCTAGGCTCTGAAACTTTGCAGGAAAAAATGTCAGAAAAATGACAGAAAAAAATGACAGAAAAATGATGGAAAAAATGTCACAGGATGGATTTTTTAATATTTTCTTTTGCACGGTGACCACCCTGGGTCTGAATTACATGGCTGCAAAGGGTACTTCACCTTGCATTGGTGAAGGCTAATGGGCTATCAGGGAAGGCATAGGCCTATGCGGCAAAATAGACCCTGAGCTTGAATCCTGGTCCTGATACCTACCAATGGGGGGAAATCCGACGATACTTGTTCCTATGCATGGGAATAACAATGATATGTTAGCAAACTCATGATTGAATGAGAAGTTTCTGCATGTATTGGTGTAGTCCAAAATTAGATGCAATGATGCTAGGATGATAATTCATCTTAATGAATGGTTTATTAAGCATGAAAAGAATACTATTCCTTCAATGGTGGCATAATGAAGACCTAAGAGTTAGTAGGAACGTAGTTGATGTCATTGAATCCTAGGTAGATGTCTCTGGTACTCTGTACAAATAAATATTTATTGGTTTTCTACCACCTGTTTTTCCATGTATGGCTATTTTGTCCACTCCTGCAGCTCAATCTCAGGGTCTGGAAATGCCCTGGGGCTTCATTGGCTAGAGGTTGCCATGTTGACATACCCATTCAGGGTCGGAATTGGGTCTGCCAGGCCCTGAGTTCAGATCCCAGCACTGCCAACAATTGGATCATGGAGTAAGAAGCTGAGTGTGATATCTGTTTTCCTTTTCTTTGAGAGTCCTGGGTGTCACACATGATGAAGAACACATGTACAAATCTAGAAATTATGTGATGTGTTGTCATCAATATCATAAATGGAATGTGTGTCATCACAGTCAATAAAAAATCTCATATCTAAAATATACTTGGAACTCAAAAAATTAAATCCCCCAACAATAAATCCTCAAAGAAACAATTGCCCAATAAATAAGTGGGCAAAAGACTTAAGGAGAAGCTTCTCTGAAGAGGACAGAAGGATGGCCAATAGACACATGAAGAAATGCTCAACATCCCTAGCCATAGAAGAAATGCAAATCAAAACAACATTGAGATACCACCTCACCCCAACTAGAATGGCTAGAATCAAGAACTCTAATAACAACAGATGCTGGAGGGGATGTGGACAAAAGGGAACATTACTGCATTGTTGGTGGGAGTGTAAACATTTTCAACCACTTTGGAAAGTAGTCTGGAGGTTCCTCAAAAGACTCCATATAGAGCCCCCCTATGACCCAGCAATCCCACTTTTGAGCATTTACCCAAATGTTTACAGACAAGACCACACTAAAGCTACCAGCACGACTATGTTTATTGCAGCACTATTTACTAGAGCTAAGATATGGAACCAGCCCAGATGCCCCTCAGTAGATGAATGGATCAAGAAAATGTGGTATATATGCACAATGGAATTGTATGCCTCCATCAGAAAGAATGACATAGCCCCATGTGTGAAGAAATGGAAAGACTTGAAAAAAATTATATTAAGTGAAGTAAGCCAGGCCCAAAGAAACATAGGTCCGATGGTTTCCCTTATTTGCAATATCTAATAAATGTCAGAGTCAAGCAGAAAAGTTCAGATAAGGTGATGCTAGGGATATGAACCCTAAGATATGTGCTCAAATGTGTATTTCTTTCTTGTAATTGTTTCTAACACATTTATAAGATTATTTCTTTGTTACTTTGAATGTCCCTCCCCCACAGTATAATCCCTGCTTTCACTGTATATGATGTCTGTATAATTTGTGGAGGGGAAGGGGAAAAACAATTCATTTTAACAGGGATACAGGTGGTCCCATTTCAACAATGAGATGTACAAGTTGTTATGTCGAAAATTAACTTTACAACTTTGGTGTGGGATGGCAGGGGGGAGTGGGGAGTATTGGGTGGGGGTGGAGGGAAGGATGGGAACGGACGGGAAGGGGAAACAAAGGAGGAAGCTACAATGCTTGATAAGAAATGTACTCATTATCTTGACCATGTAATTGTAACCCCTCTGTACAACATTTTCACAATACAAAAATGGAAAATAAATGAAGAAAACAAAAATACAATAAATAAACACAACAAACAGGTCATAGACTGAACATTTATGTGTAAGTACAAATCATACCTTTACAATGTACATAAAGAGAATGTTTCCAGGGCTGGGACTTGAATTCAGGCCAAGGGACCAGGACTTACTTTCTTGTCTTCAAGCATGGTGAGCTTCCCCTTCATCAACAGTGCTTCAGTTTTACCCAGGTCTTAAGTTCAAATTCAAAGGTAGGAAAAACTGCGTTAATTGCAAGCTAGGGAGCCTTTTTTTTTTTTTTTTTTGCCTTTTTTGCCAAGCACAGTCTTGAACTCAGGTCATGGCAACCTTGCCTCAGCTTTCATCACCATAGGCTGGGGTGCAGCTGCTGGAAACACAGCCTATCCTGGGATCCTAGAAGTTCAGGCCTTGTGCAGGGAGGTGGGGGAATGCACAGAAAAAAAGTGGCGAGATGGCGTTTTTACATTTTCTTCCTTTGCACTACGGCCATCTGGATCTGAGTGATCTGGCTCCAAAGGATATTTCACCTTGCATTGCTGAAGGCTTGCAGACTACTGGGGAAGCCATAATACCGAACAATGATTAGTCAGGCACCAGTGGCTCTCACCAGGCCTCCTTGATACTTACAAGGCTGTGATAGGAGGATCATGGTCAAAGTCAGCCTAGGCAGGAAAGTCCTTGAGACCCCTGTCCAACCTCAATGCCAACAAAGCAAAAGTAGAGCTGTGTGGCTCCAGTGGTAGAGGGCTAATCTTGATCAAGATCAGCTCAAGGACTGTGCCCAGAGACTGAGTTCAAGGTCCAGGATTGGCAACAAACAGACATACATCACCATCTGTGAAGCCATCTGGCTAAAGCAGGTCTCACTCTTGTCCCCAACTGGATTGGACAGAGTTTCCAGATAAAGGAGCTGCTGTCATCTTGACTCTGTCCATTCTGTATGCATCCCAGGATTCCAGGCACACCCCCATTCTTTCATGGTTCTTTTTGGCCAATGGGATACAAGAATAGTGGCCATGCCCACATTCCATGCTTCCCAGTAGCACCAGGGTTTCACTCTGTTGGTTGACACCACTACCAGCAGTTGAGGAAGGTAGAGGTGGCTGAGTGGTGAGCAAGAGACTCCAGGTGACTTTGAGGTAGAATAGGAAATGATGTCCAAGTCGGTGAGTGGGAGAATAGAGGATTTCCTAGAGCCTGGGAATGTGGACAGCCCAACTTTCCCGTCCCATTGCTCAGATGTCTGAAACAATAAGAATCAATGAGAGAACTGTGGGCAAGAAACTGCCACAAGAAAACCAGTAGTATCCTCCCAACAGACCTGAAACATTGAAGAAAACAAAGAACACGAAAAAGCCCAAGACAAACACCACTGGGGACCCGGATTGAATGGAGAGTCCGTCGAAAGGTGATGCCGACCATGGGCCTCCCCTGCCTTTGGACACAGTCACAGCCACCAGGGTCCAGAGTGTCAAGGGTCCCAATACCACCAAGGATCCACAGAGGTGCTACCTGCATGTGGTGCCAACCATGGACCACAGAAAAGAAGAAACCAGGCACTCTGTGACAAGATCCAACAACTGAAGCAGGGAAAGACAGACCCACAGGGTCAATGGGAGTGAGAGAGGGAGAAGATAGACCAGATACATGCAGCACCAAAAATGGAGGTAGAGATCCACAGGCACCCATACAGTGGTTGGTTTTAGCAGAAAGCGATTTACAATGTGCACTGGCCCAAGTGCAGCGGGTCACTGATGACAGAGAAAGGGAGCATGAAGCTGTCACCAGCTGCCTGCAAGCTACAGAGTGGCCCGTGGCAGAGCTGGAGATAGCAGCTTCTGTGGTCACTGCTGCAAAGGAGACCAAAATATTCTTCATACAGCTGAATGATGTAACCTTTCAGGTTGAGGAAAAGACCAGAAACTTTGATGACCTGGAGCAAGTGAACACAGAGTTGCAGGAGAAGATGGAAGCGCTGTAGACACAGGGGAGCAACATGAAGAAGAGAATATGCAAGTTCCAACAAGCACTGGAGGGCGTGAGGTAGTGAAGATGGAGTTGAAAAATCTGGACAACTACCCTATGACCCAGCAAGTCCACTTTTGGGCATTTACCCAAATGTTTACAAGAAAGACCACACTAAAGCTACCAGCACAACTATGTTTAATGCTGCATTATTTACCATAGCTAAGATATGGAACCAACCCAGATGCCCCTCAGTAGATGAATGGATCAAGAAAATGTGGTATATATACACAATGGAATTCTATGCCTCCATCAGAAAGAATGACATAGCCCCATTTGTTAGGAAATGGAAAAACTTGGAAAAAATTATATTAAGTGAAATAAACCAGGCACAAAGAAACACAGGTCCCATGGTTTCCCTTATTTGCAATATCTAGTACATGTATGAGTCAAGTGGAAAAAGTCAGATAATGTGATGTTAGGAAAATGATTCCTTAGAAAGGTATTTTAATGTTTTTTTTTCTTTCATGCATGTGTTTCAAACGCATTTATAAGATTATTTCTTTGTTGCTTTGTATGTCCCTCCCCCACAGTATAACCCCCGCTTTCAATATATTTGATGTCAGTATAACTTGTGGAGGAGATGGGAAAAAACAAGTTGTTTAAGGATTTAGGTTGACCTGTTGCAACAATGAGAAGTACAAATTGTCATGTCAAAAATGAGCTTTACAATGTCGGTACAGGGGAAGGGGGGAAGGATTGGGTGGGCGGGAGGGGAGAGGCTGGGAAGGGAGGTGAAGGGTAAACAAAGGAGGAGGCTGCAATCCTTGGTAAGAAATGTATTTATTATCTTGCCCATGTAATTGTAACCCCTCTGTACAGTATGTTCACAAATAAAAGAAAATTAAAAAAAAAAGAAAAACCTGGAGGAACAACTTCACATCCAGGTCCAGGAAAACCAGTCTCCGTCTTCAGAACGTGGAGCAGCAGGAGCAACTGCAGAGACTGGAGGAGAAAGCCTAGGATCAGCAGGAGATCCCTGAGACCCCACAATGTGCATGTGTGTGGGATGGACAACTGGAGGAAAAGCTGGCCCTGCTGTGGGATGCTCTCCACAGGGTGAGCAGTGAGAAGGAGGAGCTTGCCAGCATCCTGGACACAAAGCAGCAGATGAAGAATCATCTGCGGGAACAGTAGGACTGCTCAGAGGAGAAGATAGAGAAATGGATAGTGGTGGCTGAGAGAGAGAGAGTCAAGCAGCTCAGGAGCAGCAGGAGCAGTCCCTGGGCCAGTGCAGGAGTTCAGAGCCTCCTGTGAATGGCACATTGTCTCTAATGAGTGACTGTGCTCTGAGAAGGAGGCCCTGCAGCAGCACTTAGAGAGGCAGACCCAGCTTCTGGAGCAGCTGAAGCAAGTGCAGGGCTCAACAAACTGGAAGGACCAGGTGATGTCCTCAAAGTGGCAGGACACTCTCAACTTCCTGGAAGCCACCAGATTACAGGAGGAGTGCCTGCAGGCCCAGCTGAGCTTCCTGGCTTTCCCTGTGAAAGGGGAAGGCATGAGCCCTGGAGAAGCAAAAGGTAAGGAGGTGAAACCCCCCGACCCTTGTGACCATCAGAGAGGATGGAGATGTCCCCCAGACCAAGAGTGACATGGCTCTGAGAGCGCTCTTGGAGGATGAGATACACAGGGGGAAACTCCTGACACAAGAATGGCGGGCCAGCTGCAGGCACCCCCTGGCCAACCCAGCAGCTCAGTGCCAGACTGAGCTGGAGCCACAGGCCCTCAAGCCCATGAGCTGCCACCACAGCATGCGTGGGATTGGAAAGTGGGTAACGAGCATCTGAGAAGAAAATCTGCTTTGTCCATGACCTGCCTGATGAGGTGGACTTCCAGAGTCCAGCAGGTGAGCTTCACCATTGATGCAGCCAGCTGACGGCACACATCTAAACTATCAAGGAGTCCCTCATGGTGTGTAAAGAGCAGATGGTGGTCCTGAATGAGCTGTGTTGGGGGAAAGCCCAGTGCACGCACTGGCTGTCCCAGGAGAAGATCAAGAAGAGGAGAGTGTTGCGGAGCTGCTGTCACTCCTAGCCAGGGAAGGCAAAGACAGCAGTCTCCAGATGCCAGCACAGGCTGAGCCTCCCACCCTCCTCCCCAACACTGCTTCAGAAGCAACTTGAAGACAGCATGGAGACTGCCAGAGGAGAGGTCAGGGTTGCCGACCCAATACTGGACTCCCTCAAGTAGTATGTCCTGCCCCGATGCCCCACATCCAGATCTGCTCACAACTACCAGACTCAGGGGAGGAGTGCTCTCTCACTTTCTCCTGTAGATTGATGTGGATGATGACTCTCTATGTGACATACTGACTCTCAAAAGCCTTGGCAGCCACCAGAAGTAGGTGACCAAGTGGCTTTCTCTCAGGCCTCCATCTGCTGCGCAACGGGAAGGTTAAACTGGGGGTAGGGTAGGGCAGAGGCTGAAGGGAGCTGGCCCAAACTCAAGGGACATCTAATGGCCCATTGGTGGCCAGGAAAGAGGTCTATGTTTTGCTTATCACAAAGAGTAAATTGTTTGAAAAAAAAAGCCTAAAAACAAAGATTTGTTCTTCCAGCCCTGGGGCTTGAACTCAGGGCCTGGCCACTGTCCCTTAGCTCTTTTTGATCAAGGCTGGCCCCAATTCCCCTTCCAGCTTTTTCTGTGTGGAATAGAACCAAGGGCTTCAGGCAAGCTAGGTGAACACTCTACCACTGAGCCACATTTTCAGGTAGGATGATTTTTCCCCCTCCCAAACCCATATGTCCATTCCTCAGATAAATAGGAAGTAGGGCTTAGGATGAATATGAAGCATAACTCTGGTTCCCCCCAAAATATTCCCCTGCCCCCTCTTCCCACACCCTGAGTTGAACCTTCTCTTCTAACATTGAGGGATGAGAGAGGGAGAGGGGAGTCCCAAGAGAGTACCAAAAACCGTGGAACCCTGAGTCCCACATCCTCCCCCCACACAAGTGGTGCTCCAGATTCTGATCTTACCTGACTCATTGTAAAGTCTACACTGTCTCCCCACCACTGCAAGGCTCAGGATGAAATAAGGGTCAGCCCAGGCCTCAGTCCACACCCAAAGTGGAAGCTCCTAGTCCCAGACCTACTTCCACCTCTGACTGCCCCTAGTTAGGCCAGACCCACCACTCACCACTATGTTGGTGCTGATGACCTCATGGATGGATTCCCGGAAGAAGGTCTATGGAAAACAGCAGGAACAGCAGGGTGAGCAGGGCAGAAGAAAGTGGGGTTATTGCTCTGGGATCTTCCTTGGAGCCCTCCCGTCAAGCCAGACCCATTCTGACCCAAAGCATAGACAAGGCCAGGGGGTGAGTCCAGATGGAGGAGTGCAGGACTAAAGGAGGTACTGCTTTGTCTTGGAGGACTTGATTAATTCCAATTATAATTAATTCCAATTATATTTGGCCCATGCCAATCTCAAAGGCATCATGCAATACCTCTCCTTGTTGGCCGTGAGCACTGTCCCTGAGCTCTTTTTCTCAAGGCTGGCACTCTACCACTTGAGCCACAATGCCACTTTTATTTCTGACGGTTCATCGATAAGAGTCTCATACACTGTCCTGCCCAGACTGGCTTGGCACTGTGATCCTCCAGATCTCAGCTTCCTGAGTAGCTAGAATGACATGCATGAGCCACCAGTGCCCAGTATGTGATGCCTTTTGAAGGCATCTTGGCGAGTCTGTAAATGAGCCCCAAAGAGCCTGGATAGACCATGACCCAATCAAGGAGCTGGGATGGGGGAAGGTTGACCTTCTAGCCATTCTGTTCCCCCAAAATTGAAGATGCCAGGTGATGTTGTATGCACCAAACACCTAGGCCAGCAGCCACCAGGCTTAGTGGGGGAAAAACTAGAGAATACTCAAAGACTGCAGTGTAGAAATCTCTGATTTTGCATGTATGTGGTGTGTGTGTGTGTGTGTGTGTGTGTGTGTGTGTGTGTGTGTGAGTGTGTGTGTGTGTGTGTGTGTGTGTGTTTCTGTGTGAACTCAGGGCCAAAGCTCTATCCCTGAGTTTTCTCACTCAAAACTCATGCTGTGCCACTTGAGCCACAGCCCCACTTGCTTTTCGAAGGTTAATGTAGGTAAGAGTCTCAAGGTCTTTCCTGTCCAGGGTGGCTTTGAATCATGATGGGTGCCCAAGAGAAGCAAGAGTAAACCCAACTCTCAAGTACAATCCCTACGGTGGGCCACTCCTGCTCCCTGTTGGACACATGCGGAACATGCGGTTCCATGCCATTATCCTCTAGAGTTCAATTTGGGCAAGTTACTAGGGACAAGCTGACTTTTGCTCACCCCCATTTCTGATGCCAGAGCAGGTCTGTTTTCCACCCTAGGCCATGAGATCTCCAGGAGGCCCAGCATTCAGGGACACAGGGAAGGGAGAGGTCAGCTCCAGGCTGAGCTAAGAGCCTTTGCCCACAGATACCCCAACTTGGCCTTACTTATCACCATAAGACCTGTCAAGGAACAACCCAAAAAAACAAAATTGGAGCTGTGCCTCCAAGTGGTAGAGCTCTAGCATTGAACCAAAGAGCTCAGGGACAGGGCCCCCAAGCTTTGAGTTCAAGACCCCCAGCTGACTTCCCCCATAAAACACAGCTTCTCTAAATGTGAACTAGTAGGATTTGTGAAGTGCTTCTGAAGAATGGTGATACTGAAGAAATCACCTTAATTCTAATGACAGCTGAACTTGTGACATAAAGCTATGTGCTGAGTCCTTCCCAGGGTGCTATTTACTGGGTCCTTCCCTCATGGGAGTTATGTGCTGAGTCCTCAAAAAGGTGCTGTTTGCTGAGTCATCCCAAAGGGTGCTATGTGCTGAGTCCCTGAGAAGAGTGGGCCATCCTGGGATTTTTAATGGGGGCTTAGTGCTGAGTCCATTACACAACGTGCTGAGTCCTTCAAAAGGTGTGGTGTGCTAATGCATCCTAAAGGGTCTTGCGATGTGTGAGCCCTTGAGAAGAGAGGGATGAGGTGTATTTTGAGTGCTGTGTGCTAAGTCCTTTACAAAGGGTGCTCTGTACTGTCCTTAAAATGGTGCTGTCTGCTAAGAGCTTCCACAGTGTGATACGTGCTGAGCCCTTCAAAATTGTTCTCTGTGCTGAGTTTATCGAAGGAAGCTGTGCACTGGGTGTTTTACACAGCGTGCTTCAACACAGAGTGTGATGAGTCTCTGGAAAAGTATGCTATGTGCTGAGAGTTTCAAAGTGGCCATGCACTGAGTCCTTTAAACTGTGGGCTATAGACCTCCCTCCTTCAAAGAGTGCTGTGTGCTGAGTACTCTACCCAGCATACTACATGCTGAGTCCTTCAAAGGGAGCTGTGTGCTGAGTCATTTACACAGGGTGCTTTGTGCTGATTTTGGAAGTGTGCTGTGTGCTGAATCATCCCAAAGGGTGCTATGTTCTGGGTCCTTGAGAGTTGGTTATCCCCAACAATAACACAGACACAAACACAAACAAACATACACACACGAGTGTTACCATGCACCTACTTGGTGTATGGAGTGGAGGAGGATGGAGGAGAGTCTTCCCCAGTGGTGGAGCTGAGGGGAGATTCGATCCTCTGGGCCTGTACTGTGGGTAGAGGGTCGTGCTAAGCTGAGGTAAGGCTGCAATTGCCATGGTCTAGAAGCCTCAGGTCCCAGTCAGGGCTGCAATTGTTTCTAAGAGTTGGGGGCGGGGCCCAGTGAAGGAGGGGGCGGGGCTCAGGAGCGCACTTTTGTGGCAGCAATGGCCAGGAGCACAAGGGGCCAGGGGTGTGTGTGCAGCAGGGGCAGGGTGGCCCAGGAGAGGAGTGTGGGGCCGAGAGAGAGCTGGGAGAAGACCGAGCACGAGCACTAGCAGCCGTGTAAATGGCTTCAGTGGCTGGCGGCTGCTCTGATCATAGTGTGGGTCCTGGCCGGGAGAGCAGAGCAAGCAGAGCTTGCATGGCAGGCACATCGCCACATGCAGCCCCTCGGAGGCGCCCAGCCATGGTGGCCCTGAGTCTGAGGTCCCGGTGCTGGGAGCACGGTGATGGCAGTGGCTGCTGAGGCGGCGGCGGCCTCAGGTTAGGAGGCCGCTGAGGCTGAGGTGGTGGCTGAGGAGCAGCAGAGGCTGTGCACAGCTCCACCATGTGCCTGTGCTGCGTTTCAAACATGGCTGCTGCCTCTAGCAGTCACCTGGTGGAGCTGTTGCGCCTCTGGCCTGCTTGTGGCCCTGACTTGGTTCTGGCCCTTGGTCCTCAGACTCCCGGCCTGCACCCGGAGTCGCAGCCTACAGCTTCTACCAGCAGCACACGTGAGTGGCCGACCTGCACCCTGCACCTCACAACCTCCCCTGTATATCCCGTCCCCCACTCTACCCTTTCTCCCCACCCTCGCAGACCCGGACCTTTGCCTCTTGCCTCCCCCTCCCTTCCTGCCTGCGCCTCCACCATGCCCAAAAGTCTGTCCTGGCTCTGCCGCAAATGCACCCCAATGGTGGGGGTTGGAGGTGGGTGTCCACCCGGGGATCCCACCCTCATCCCTAGTGGCCAATGTTTAAGGAAAAGGGGAGCTTCAGGGATGGGGAGGTGGGGGCACCATAGAGCCCCTGGCCTGGAGCAGTGGGAGCCACACAGCTGTGCATCTGCATCCTTCCTCTCCCTGGTGGGAACCTGGTGGATTTAGTCAGAGGTGGGGAGCAGCACCCCACACCTGCCTTCTGGGTTCTTTTCCCTTTTGCTTGGCACGGGGGTGTTGGATGCAGAAGATAGAACCCGTTTTGTGTGAGCCCTTTTCTTCTGTGCTCAGTCATCCATTCACCTGAGGACATTCCCAGAAGAGCCCACTAGAGAGGTGAGGGCACTGTGGTCAGATAGAAGGTGGGTATTTGGGAGAAAAACACACCCCCTCTGACACACATACAACCGGCCTGTACCCCCAACCTCAGCTGTCAACAGTTCTGACTGGGTGATCACATTTCCCAGTTCTGCCAGCTTCTTCTAGTGCTCCCAGTCCATCTGGTCTCCTTGTCCTGCCCAAGGATTTGCCAAGTTGCCCAGAAGTATGTAGGAGGGACGTAGGGAGTCCAACCATGTATATAGCCTTTAGGACCCCATCAAAGTCCCCAACAACTCCCCCACCCCAGGTCAGACACCTTTCTGGAGGCACCTGCTTTTTTGTTTTCTGTCCAGGCTCTGAGAAGCCACGTGTCTCCGGACTCCTTCACCCTGTATCCTGGCCTAGGGTTTTGGTGAATGGGGAGTCCAGGCTGGTTGTTTCCAATGGGAAGGATCTGGCCCTGGTACTAGGGAGAGTCAGGATGGTTCTGCATTATGAGAGCATTGTGCCCCTTTGGTGAGATCTCCTGGTTCTGACAAGGGAACCTCTGTGCTCCAGCTAGTACATTGCCCAGATGAGAAACCAACAAACTCAGGAGAGACACTGCTCTAAATCTGTGTGTGTGTGAGAGAGAGAGAGAGAGAGAGAGAGAGAGAGAGAGAGAGAGAGAGAGAGAGAGAGAGAGAGAGAGAGAGAGAGAGAGAGAGAGAGAGAGAGCGACAGAGACAGAGACAGAGACAGAGACAGAGACAGAGACAGAGACAGAGAGACAGAGAGACAGAGAGACAGAGAGAGAGAGATCATCTTTCTCATTGTACAGTCACCATGTCTAAAAAGAGCAAAAGCATTTTTAAAAATTTTATTTTATTTTATTTGTGAACATACTGTACAGAGGAGTTACAGTTACATGGGCAGGATAATGCGTACATTTCTTACCAAGCATTGCAGCCTCCTCCTTTGTTTACCCTTCACATCCCTTCCAGGCCTCCCCCCACCCCCCCAATCCCAATCCTTCTCCTTCCCCCCCTTCCCCCCCCCCACCGACGTTGTAAAGCTCGTTTTGGACATGACAACTTGTACTTCTCATTGTTGCAACAGGTCCACCTGTATCCTTAAACAACTGGTTTTTCCCCATCTCCTCCACAAGTTATACTGACATCAAATATAGTGAAAGCAGGGGTTATACTCTGGGGGAGGGACATACAAAGCAACAAAGAGATAATCTTATAAATGCATTACAAACACATGCATGAAAGAAAAAAAACATTAAAATACACATCTAAGGGTTCATTTTCCTGACATCACATTATCTGACCTTTTCCGCTTGACTCATACATATACTAGATATTACAAATAAGGGAAACCATGGGACCTACGTTTCTTTGGGCCTGGCTTACTTCACTTAATAAAATTTTTTCCAAGTTTTTCCATTTCCTAACAAATGGGGCAATGTCATTCTTTCTGATGGAGGCATAGAATTCCATTGTGTATATATACCACATTTTCTTGATCCATTCATCTACTGAGGGGCATCTGGGTTGGTTCCATATCTTAGCTATGGTAAATAATGCTGCAATAAACATAGTTGTGCTGGTAGCTTTAGTGTGGTCTTTCTTGTAAACATTTGGGTAAATGCCCAAAAGTGGGATTGCTGGGTCATAGGGGAGTTCTATGTGAAGTCTTTTGAGGAACCTCCATACTGCTTTCCAAAGTGGATGAACAAGTTTACATTCCCACCAACAATGAAGTAAGGTTCCTTTCTGTCCACATCCCCTCCAGCATCTGTTGTTGTTAGAGTTCTTGATTTTTGCCTTTCTAACTGGAGTGAGGTGATATCTCAATGTTGTTTTGATTTGCATTTCTTTTATGGCTAGGGATGTTGAACATTTCTTCATGTGTCTATTGGCCATCCTTCTTTCTTCTTCAGAGAAGTTTCTCTTTAAGTCTTTCGCCCACTTATTTATTGGGCAGTTGTTTCTTTGAGGATTTATTGTAGGGGGGTTTAATTTTTTGAGTTCCAAGTATATTTTAGATATGAGACCCTTGTCCATTGTATGGCTAGTAAAGATCTTCTCCCAATCCATGGGCTTTCTATTGATCTTGCTAGCTATGTCATTTACCCTGCGGAACCTCTGAAACTTTAGAGCAAAAGCATTTTATTTGTGTGTATGTGTGTATTTATTATTCTTTTTCAATTAATGCCCAGTATGAGCCCAGCCATAATTTTTGTTTTCTCTTTCACCGTTTCATGGCTCCTTTAGAGAAGGTTTTAGTAGATATTCCTTTCCACCTCTTTCTTCCCCTTCTCTGCAGTCCACAATAGCTGCTGGACCTGCGTGGGTCTCCTCTAGGAGGCCTGTGTGAACCACAGACCAGAGTGGACACCTGCTCTTCTGTCTTCAGCCAAAAGGCTCATGAGGCTACTGTGATCACAGCCGCACTCTTCAAGCCAGACAGTCTGCTCTGGTGTGTATGGAGCTAATTCAAGGTTGGGAATGAGTCTGCCAAACATAAATAGGGAATGAGATGGGAGGTAGTAGGGCAGCGGCTGTGAACCTAGGAGGGTCTGGGAAGTGACAAAAGGTGTGACATAGCAGATGGTTCACCACGATTGAGGATGAAAGGGGAATATTACCCAGGGTATTGACGGTGTAAATGGGCATCTGGGCAGGGGGCTCCGGGCCCCCAATGGTGGCGTGGATTCCCTCTAGGAGCAGTGCACTGGTGGCTAGTCCTCCCCGGAGTCCTTCAGACTCCAATCTGTGTTGCTCCTGGGCTGTTTCCAGCTGGGCAATGGTAGGCAAGTGTGTTCCCCCTGCTGGAGCCTACTTGGGATCAGGACATGGCAGTTACCTAGGGCTCTCTGAATGTCATTTTCTGTAACCTGCTGTAGGCTGTCTGGAAGGAAAAGGAGACCACTGACTTTGGAACCCTTTAAGTTTGATTGGGACAAGTTGAAATGCCAGCTTTTCCAGGTTTTTTTCCTTGAAGCTGGCAATTTCTACTAATGCTTGGGATACTGGGTCAAATGAGAAGGACCATTTCAGCCACCAAACAATGACATTCAAGCAGCACAAGCAGAGTTGCCGAGCCAAATGGTCTCCTGCTATGAACGTTGTGCCTTGACTGCCTTTGTCCGGCAGCTGCCGATTCTCCTCCAGCTCTCTCTCGGGTGATCACTACAGTCGAGGATGTTGTGGGTAGCAGAGATTGTGATGTTGCCATCTGCTGCCTGATCGCTGTGAGCAGAGACAATTCCCAGGACCTGTACTGGACTCTGGGAGATTCAGAGACCCAGGATGCCTCATGGATCCTTTTCTACAACATGAAAATTGGGGGCCGAATATGGTGGACCATCCTGTCTGGCCCTATGGAGTGCAGAGGAGACCCCTTGAACCAGGCTTTCACCTCACAGCAACCTTGTTCACAGTTGAGTGGGGAATTGAGTGCCATACAGCTGGTCAGAGTGGCTGGACAGAGATCTTTGAGAAGATAGGCATTTCAGAGACCCCAGAATACAGTGAGTACATCATGGCTCATGTCCTTGGAACCAAAACAGTTAAGTGCGGTGGAACCAGGAGGGTGGGAAGAGGGAGGAGGGAGAACTGTGGGAGAGCTAACACAGGTTTTACCCCCACCCAGGATGCTTACCTGAGTTGGATGGGACTGTTCTGTAGTATTGTCATAGACAGATGCTCAACTATTTATCTAACAAAACATTACAGTGTGTGCCAGTTTCTGGGGGCGGTGACAGAGGGGGGGCATACATGATAAAAGTTTCCAGATCTGGTTCCACAGCACATGAAGAAATCTTGGTTTGAGCTGGATGCTGGTGCCTGACACCTGTCATCCTAGCTGCTTAGGAGGCTGAGATAGGAGGATTGAGGCTTAAGGCCCAGGCAAAAAAGCCTGTAAGACTATTATCTCCAACTTACTACCAAAAAGAAAATGCCAGAAGTGGATGAGTAGCTCAAGCTGTAAACTGTTGGCCTTGAGTAAAAAGGCTCAGGGACAGCACCAAGGCTCTGAGTTCATGGCCAGGAATGACACAAAGAAAGGAAAGAGAAAGAGAGGAGGGAAGGATGGAGGGAGAAAAGGAGGAAAGGAAGGAAGAAGGGAGCATGCAAGCCTTGGTTTGGAGTCCCTGGATCAAGGGAACCAACCATTCACAATCTCTGTGGGGACAGTTTCAGAGCCTAAAGCTATTGTGTAAGACCAAGCCACTGACCCATTCATGACATCAGCAACATCATTATATCCAAATCTGAGTGGTCGCTGACTGCAGAGGGAAACAGCCTCAGGTAGATCCTGGGGCTCAGGGTGGGTCGCAGAGTTTCAATCTCCCCTGGATCACGGAGTTTATTTTCTGGTCAGATAAGAAGAAACTGTCCAAGGGCTAGGGAGTTATAGGGTGAGGGAGTGGCAAGATGGGGCTGGCAAGGGATAAGCAGGAAGATGAAGAGGGAGGATGATCCCAGATCCAGTGTGTCAGGCCATTGGAGCCATGACCTCACCTGACAACCCAGACCATCAGTGATAGACTCTTCAACCCAGCCACATGGCTATTAAAAGTCCTGGCACTCTGGGTTCACCTATGACAACCTGGCTGTCATCCACTGCAGGATGCCTGTGCAGTACATCCTTGTGGACTGGCACTTTTGCTGGCTCAATCTGAAGATGACACCTTCAGTGTTCATTCCTCAACCAGAGACAGATGTAAGCATGCCACTAGAAGAGGACACCCAGGGAATGAGGGCGAGAGTCAGACCCGTGTTGCTCTGAGACTTCCTCTAGGGGACTTTGGGCCCCGTGACTGCCATTCTCAGAGGTAAAGGTGGGTCTCCTTGCTGGCTCAGCCTTTAGTCTAGATGGCAGATGTGGGATTTAAAGAGGGTGGACTGAAGGTCGAGGCTGCTGAGAACACCAGAGGCACTGGGCTCTGAGCAGGGTTGTTTCTTTGAGGATACTCACAACCCAGGAATATTACTGAGATGGATCAGCCCTTTTCTCCTCCCTGAGAGAGAGGGACCTAGAGCCCTCCAGTCTGCATCTCTTGGCTGAGAAATTCATTCATTCCCATATCCTTTGTTTGGATAACTAGATCTCACCTGACTGCCCAGTGTCAAGACAGGACAGTGAGAGATCTTGAGTCCTTCATGAGATCACTGGATCCTCAGTATGAGATTGTACTTGAATATCCTGAGTTGGTGCATGGTCAGTCCCATCTCAGCCTGCCATGACCTAGGACATAGAATCTAGAGAATCAGAGCAGGATGGGGTCTATTCTGTGAGTCTTGAATATTATGTGTGAGCTTTGAGCTCCCATGTGTTCACCTGCTTCCTTTTCTTGGGTGCGTCTATGCTAGAAAAAGTTTAAAACTAGGGCCTGGGTACCATCCCTTGTTTCATGCTCAAAGCTAGCGCTCTACCTTTTGAGCCACAGCTCGACTTGCAAGGTTTTTGGGTGTTTAATTGGAGATAAGAGTTCTGAATGACTATGCTGCCAAGGGTAGCATCCAACTGCAGTCCTCAGAACTCAGTCTCCCGAGAGGATAGGATGACAGGCATGGAAAAGCCTCTTTGGCCGGGTGCCAGTGGCACATGGCTGTCATCCTGAATCTTAGGATCATGGGTGAAAGTCAACTTGGGCAGGAAAGACCCTCAGAGTCTTCTCTCCAATAAAGCACCAGAAAACTGGAAGTGGTGCTGTGGCTCAAGTAGTAGAGTGCTGGACTTGAGCTGAAGAGCTCAAGGATAGCACCCAGGCCCAGAGTTCTAGCCCCACAACCAACAAAAAGAAAGAAAGTAAAACATCTTTGCCTGCAAAGGACGGTAGAGAAGTGTTTGTGTGTATGTGTGTGTGTGGGGTGGTGGTGGTAGACATTTAGCGCCCTGCTCAGTCATCATTTTAGATGGATTGTCCCAAACACTTAGTTCACGGCAGACGATTCTTGACCACTGGTGAAGCTCTGGGTTGGATGTCCACCATTGGACCTAAGTCTCC
This sequence comes from Dipodomys merriami, assembly GCF_024711535.1. Classification (NCBI taxonomy): domain Eukaryota; kingdom Metazoa; phylum Chordata; class Mammalia; order Rodentia; family Heteromyidae; genus Dipodomys; species Dipodomys merriami. The sequence continues at coordinate 10,343 of NW_027203414.1, read as the reverse complement.
TCATGGGACAGTTGTGAGTAAATAAGGGATTAATACAGAGGGATCTCTGGAGCAGGGCCAGGCACAGAGGGAGCAGGTGTCAGATACAGTTCTCAACAATTCTGTGAGCATATGACAGGAAGTTGCCAGGAAAGGGCTCAGATGGGGTCTGTTATTAATCATGCAACAGGTGTGGGATTATGAAACAAAACATGGCTGCCTTTCATCATTACCCTGTCCCCATGCGGAAGGGATCTTTCACTCTATTCATTTTTCCAGCTGGGGAAAATGAGTCATGGAGAAGCCAGGTGAGCTACTCATGACCTCCAGCTGACAAGAATCTTGGCCTGATTTCTCTGCCATGCCTCCTAGAACAGTGGGTGTTATTCAGTCCACTTCTTGTGGTGGGATGTCCACTTCTTGTCATTTGTGGGGATTGAATTCTGGGCCTGGATGCAATCCCTGAGCTCCTCAGAACAAGGCTAGTCCTCTACCCCCTGAGCCAAAGCATCACTTCTGGTTTTGTTTTGGTTCTTTGAGGATAAGAGTCTCACAGACATTCCTCCCCAGCCAGCTATGAACCACAATCTTCACATCTCAGCCTCCTGTATAGGTAGGATTATAGGTCTGAGCTGCCAGCACCTGACTTAAGTGTAATTCTGGACCTTTGTCTTTCTCTCTCTCTCTCCCCTGCTCTCTCTCTCCCCCCCCTCTCTCTGTCTCTCTCTGTCTCTCTCTCTCCCTCTCTCTTTCTCTCTCAGTTATTGGTTGAATGAGTGCTGGAGGAGGTGGCCCAGCATCCCCATTTCCTGGAACCCAAGGTGGCCCTCTCATTCTGGAGGTGGGCTGTGGGTCAGGAGCTGTTTTGCTCAGCCTGTTGAAGCAGCTTCATGAGATAAGCCCCTCTGTGCCCTGGCTAGACCATGACAGTTATTCATTGTCCATCCCATGAGTCCTTCCCCACATCCCTCTGCTACACCGTTGAAGAAAAGTGGATGAGGAGGGGTAACCTTGTTCCCCTGCCCAGCACAATCCAGGACCTCTGACCTATACCCCCACCTATCTGACAAGACCCTGGATATAAGACAATAAAAACACTCTGTGTGTACTACCATTTGCTGGGGAGTGTCGTTTTGGTTACGGTGGTGGGGTTCGGAAGAAAGACCCAAGACCTGACACCTCCGGGGGGGGGAGGGCGGGAAATTTGTTCTGGTGACAGAGCCATGTCATTGCTGTGGATAAGGATGAAGCCACCATCAGACTGACCCAGAACAATGCTCAAAGATAGGTAGGCTGTTGAAGTATCAAACCCACTCATGTCTGCTTCCTACTCCCAACAAGGAGGTGTAGTATGGGTGGCCTGGCCCTGGGCTTAAGGGATTATAAATGGATGGTGGCAGTCAGGAGCTCATGGCTCCCACCCATCATCCTGGCTCTTTGGGAGGCTGAGGTCGGATGTCTGTGACTCAGAGCAGCCCGGGCAGGAAAGTCCAGGAGATTCTTATCTCCCATAAACCACCTCCCTCACCAAAACCACAGACAAAAAAGCCAGATGTGGTGCTGTGGCTCAACTCGTAGAGCCTCAGCCTTAACAAAAGAAGCTCAGGGATAACACCCAGGCCCTGAATCCAAGCCCTAGGACTAACACAATCATAAAATAAATGAACACTGTACACCTTTTAGCTGACTACCAAGAAAGATGTATTCAGTTTTCTCGCTGGTACATTCAGCCAAACGTAAGGGGATGCCTTTGATTTTCCCCCAACCCTCTCCTTCTCTCCTTTATCTGTCCAGGCTTAGGTTGCAGGACAGAATTCAGATCATCCCCCTGGATGTAACCTTAGGTACCTTCTCCCATCCACCTCCCTTGGGGTCAAGATCCTGGGTGGACTCCCTGCTGGGAGGATGAGGCACCACAGAGCTGAGGGTAGGGACCCCAACACTCACACACATACACACACACAAACACACAAACATCCCTTAGGCAACCCAGACTAGCCCTTTCCAAAGACCTGTTATCTCCTTGGATTAACTGACCTAGGAGAGGAATTTGATTCCCTCTAACTGATTATTTTAACTTGGGCTTGCTAGTTGATAGGAGTTGAACGTGAGCCAACAAAAACCAAAAAAACTTTGGTGCTCATCACCTCAGTCTCAGGGCCAAGCCTGACATCCTGGCTACTTGGGAGGCTGAGATCTGAGGATCACAGTTTGAAGGCAGCCATAAGCTGGAAAGCCCATGAAAATCTACTCTCCATGGAACCACCAAAAAGCCAGAAGTGGAGCTGTCGCTCAAGTGGTAGAGCCAGCCTTGAGCAATAAAACTCAGAGAGACAGCTCCCAGGTCCTCAGTTCAAGCCCACACAAAGAAATGGTCCTGTCTTGTTGCCCACAGATTGCCCAGGCCTCGAGCCCCTCTCACGGAGTGTGATACAACACCTGCCCCTGGGTGGTGTATCAGGGCCTTCAGAAATCCGGTGGTGGAATCCAGGCCTTCCCCTTTGTGCATTCTCAACTCACACTGGCTGGAAACCAGAGCTTGATAAGTTTGGCAGCCTGCACAGCGGAGAATCTCCAGCTATGCCAAGGTGATCAGAAAGGGCTTCTTGGAGACAACATAGCAGAGCATGTTCATTTCCAGCCAGGGCTTCTGGTGAGAGACTTGGTATAGATGTGCGAGACTGTCCCAAGACAGGCCTGAGGGGTCACAGAAGGACAGCTATCCAGGGCTGGAATTGCGTCTTAGAGGTAGATGGCTCGCCTAGCACACAGGAAAGCATGGGTTCGATTTCTAAGTCCTGCATACACAGAAAAAGCTGGAAGTGGCACTGTGGCTCAGGTGAAAGAGCACTCCTCTGGAGACAAAGAAAGTCAGGGATAGTACCGGTGCCCTGAGGTCAGACCCCAGGGCTGTCACCAAAAATGAGTTCTCCCAGGGACCTTGGTGACAGGTGTATGGCTATGCCCTGAAGCTCTTAGTAGATCCATCCGTGCTTTGTGTCTCCTTTGACAGAGGGGAGCTGGACACTCCTGCCCTTTGCACCCCTGTACCCAGTTTTCAGCAAGCCTCCCAAGGTCTTCCACCAGGACATGGACCAGTTGGCCCCGGAATTCCTCAGGTATCAGTTTGGTGGGGCAGGGGGACATAGGGGAGGCACCAGAACTTCTAGTGGGTCTGATCTGCCCTGGAAGATCAGGCAATCCGGAGGAGGCAGATGGGAGCTTAGAGGAGGTTAGTGATGTGGAGGGGGCCCTTTAATCCCCATGGCCACACCCAGATTCTAGCCTCCCTTTGCTGTGTCTGAGGGAGGTAGAGGGGTGTCTAGGTGGTATCTTCTAGAGGAGCACTAGGTGGAAATTCTGAAGGACTAGACACCTTAAGCCATGAGCCGCTGGCTCACACCTGTCATCCCACACCTGTCATCCTTGCCACTCTGGAGTCTGAGATCCAGAGGATCTTTTTCCCAGCCCTGGCAGGAAAGTCCCTCCAGAGCCTAATCTCCAGTCTCCAATCAGAAGTGGCACTGTGGCTCAAGTGGTAGAGCACTGGCCTTGAGGAAAATTAGACATCAGTGACAGTACCCAAGCCCTGAGTTCAAGGCTCTCAACCAAAACCAAAACAAAAACAAAAACAAAAAACCAAACAAGAAAGAAAGATACCCCTTCCTTGCTTGCAAGAGATAGTGAAGTATTGGGGTGGTTGAGGTTGTGAGAGCAGATGCTGGCCCCACAGTACAGACATTTCTAATAACTCCCCAGGTTTACCACAGTGTGAAGCCAACGCAGGGTGGGTGGTGCCTTACCAAGAACTCCAGAGGTTATGGCTATGGCATGCAGGGAGTGGGTGAATGGGAGCAGGGGTGGAATGGTAGTGTCAATTATATGCTCTCTATCCATGGAAGAAGGTTTTGAATGCTGGTGACCAAGTCTGAAGTGTAGGGTTACATTTGGTTTGTGTCTTGATGAGTTGGGTTTTTCCTTGGAATAAGAAGGTGGCTGCTGAGGAGGCTACAATGCCTGATTAGAAATGTACTCCTTATCTTGCCCATGTAATTGTAACCCCTCTTTATAGTATTTTCACAATAAAAAAAGAAAGAAAGAAAAGAGCTGAAGAAAAAAAGAAGTTGGGTGTAGCCGGGCGCTGCCAGTGGCTCATAACTGTCATCCTAGCTACTCAGGAGGCTGAGATCTGAGGATCACCGTTCAAAGCCAGCTTGGGCAGGAAAGTCTTTGAGACTTTATTCCCTTTGAACCACCATAAAATTGGATGTGGTGCTGTGGCACCAGGAGTAGAGAGCACACCTTCACCTGAAGAGCTGAGGGCCTTCTGGCAGGCCCAAAGTTCAAACCCCATAACCTACAACCAAACAAAAGGTAGCTGAATTTTCTGCATAACAATGTCTACAGTAGAAATGCCATGATGTGTTTTGAACCATTCCAGACATGTGAGAGGCTCTGAGTTTTGTCTACAGTTGGTCTGATGATGGTATTGCCATCATCTCTGGCGTGGAATATTCAGGGTGCTCAGGGACTGCTGAGGCTTTTGGCTACCACTGTGTGTGTCTGTGTGTTCATGTGTCTTTTGTCTGCGTGTGTCTGTGTCTGTGTGTTTGGATGTAGAAGACCTGGGCCTTGAACTCAGGGTCTAGGTGAAGTTCCTTTGCTTCTGTGCTCAAAATTAGTGCTCTAACACTTGAGCTGCAGCTCCATTTCTGGCTATTTGGTGGTTCATTGGAGATAGAAGCCTCACAGACATTTCTGTGCTGGCTGGCTTTGACCTCAGCCTCCTGAGTAGCTAGGATGACAGGTGTGAGACACCAGTGCCATATTTGTGTGTGTGTGTGTATGTGTGTGTGTGTGTGTGTGTGTGTGTGTGTGTGTCCCTCATCTTTCTCTGCCCACTTCCTGAGTGCCTGTCTGCCTCTTTCTGACCTTGGATGGTGCTCCTTCTCCACACCGACTTTGTCTTTATCCTCCTATCAGGGTCTACAATGAGTCCTATATTGCCAGAGACCTGAGTTCAAGCTTTTCTTTGGGGCCCAAGTCCATCTGTCCAAATCTTTGGCCTCCTGCAGGGGATTCTGGGTCAGCAGGGCTAGCTGCAATAGAATCTTGCCTGCCTTTAGGTGGGGAACTCAGACATGGGATGTCCTGCCCTTTTCCTCAGCTAGACCTCTGGCTGCATGTCTCTCTCAGCAGGCTGGCAGTGGAGTGGGGGAAGGGTGTTGTCGGTGACTCTGGCCAACTCCAGCTTGATAGTGGACTGAAGGCCGCCGAAGCAAGGAGGATTCTGGGCTGCATTGGAGGTGAGGCCAAGGTGGCTTGGAAATATCTATTGGTGTCTAGGAAATGTCAACATACTTTATCGCAGGCAAGTCTAACTTTCAGCCCCAGCTGGGCCTCTCCAATCCTTCTAGAGAATTCGGGATGCCCAGAATACAGAGGCACAGATTTTAGATTCCAGGGCCAGGGAATTGGGGGAGGAGAGACTGGCACGGCCAACACCTCAATGTTCTGGGGCATTAGCCTTGACCTGGGTATGCCCCCACTTGTGTACGTTCACTTCTTAACCCAGACCTGGCCAGTAACACCCACTTGTGGTTCTGTGGAAGTGGCAGGAGTGGAAGTGAGATTTAGGATGACCAACATCTGGATTTATGGCCTGAGGGAAGGAGGGGGACAAAAGTTGTATTAAAAAAAAACTCTTAGTGCTGGAACTCCGGTCCTAGGCACTGAGCTTCCTTTGCTCAAATCTAACAATCTACCACTTGAATCACAGCTCACATTTCATTTTTTTTAGTAGTTTAGTGGAGATAAGATTCTCATGATCTTCTCCGTCTGGGCTGGCTTCAAGCTGCCATCTTAAGAGCTCAGCCTCTTAAGTAGTTAGGATTGCTGCTATGAGCCACTGGCACCTGCTAAGGATGTTAGTGTGTGTGTCTGTGTGTTTACTAGGGCTTGAACACAGAGCCTTTAGCTTGTTTGCACAAGGTTGGTGCTCTACCACTTGAACTACAGTAGCTCTGCTTCCCAGCTTTTTGGTCATTCGTTGGAGGTAAGAGTCTACCCAGGCTAGCTTTGAATCTTGCTTGATCCTCCTGTGTCAGCCTTGAGTAGCTACGATTATAGGCATGAGCCACTGGCATCCAGCTGCAAGGATGTCTCTTCATACTGTCTTCTGTTCTAACAGCTGTCTACTTGCCCTGGCCTAGATCTCTGATCTCTACATCAGCTCCCAGCAGCCCTTGACTGTGTGGAGAACATAAAGCTCAAACCTGTCAAGTATCCTATTTCTATGTCTTCAGGGGAGGGTACGTTTCCTCTGAAGCCTAGAGGAGTAGAGGGAGGGGAAGGAAGGTTAGCTTTTGATGGTGCTAAACTCGGAGAGAGGTACATTTTCTTAGCCAAGAAGGAAAGTGTGGTCAGATGTTAACAGCTCATGCTCTCTTATTCTTAGCTCCTCAGGAGGCTGAGATCTAAGGATTGGCATTCAGAGGCAGCCCACCTCACTTTTCTTGTTTTTTTTTTTTTTTTTGTATCAGTAGGATCTTTTTTTTTTATTGTGAAAATACTGTACAGAAGGGTTACAGTTCCATGGGCAAGATAATGAGTACATTTCTTATCACCAGCTCACTTTTCTAAAGTGTGTGAGACTCTCCTTTCTCAATAACCACCTAAAATTATAAGAACAGCTGTGGCTCAAGTGATAGAATTGCTAGCCTTGAATAAAAAAAGTGGGACAGAGCCCGGGTCCTGAGTTCAAGCCCTAGTACCAAGATGTGCCTTTGCACACACAAACACACACACACACACACACACACACACTCACACACTCACACAGACACACACAGAGGAAGGTAGTAATGATGAGTTGAGCTAGAACTGGGGGCAGTCTAGAGGCACAGTCATAGTGAACTTTCGACACATAAGTTATTTCTCCCCAACTCCTTCTTGGGCTGAGGTGTCTGGGCCATGGCAGTAAGTTCCATGGCACCTGCACCTCCATCCATGCATAGGGTACAGGACCAAGGGAAGAACACGATGGATGCTCGTTTATACTCAGTGCATGATTGCAGATCTTCATCTGCCACTGAGCAATGGTGAGGAAAGCAGGGCTCTGAGCCCTGGGACTCCTGGGATAGCCACTGCTACAAGCAGCAGCCAGCCAGCTGTGGATTCCTGAGCCTACAAGTCTTTCATGAGCCCAACTCAACACCCACCCAAGGTGTGCCTGACAAATTTGTCCCAGTGAGTAGGCATTACCTGCTGTGCCATCTTGCAGCCCTTGCCCCTCCTGGCCCAGAAACTTGGTCTGAAATGCTGATTTACGGCTCAGATCCACACTGCACCCATGACAGATGCCATTCTAATGACCTGACCGATGACTTCTGGTCTCCCTGGAGGGAGTGGCTGGCTGCTAGGTGTCCCAATGGGATATCTCAGCCAGGACATAAGTCACCTGTTGCACAGCCCATGCAAACCTGGCAGGGCTTCACTTATTAAATGGCAGAGAAGGATGCTTTGTTCAAGCTGCTGGTTCAGACTTAGGACTCTCTGAGGATTTGCCCAGGTTGGGCGGATGGACATGGGCAACCTGCTGAATGCCCATCATCCATACATCATCCATCCATACAGAGAGACATGGAGTTATTGCCTCCTTTTTTTTTGGGGGGGGTGAGGCAGGTTCAGGGTTGAACTATGAGTCTAGGCCCTGTCCCTGAGCTCCTTTTGCTCAAGGATAGCACTCTGCTCTTGAGTCACAGCCCCACTCATAGGCTTTTTTTCTTCCTATGATCTCTTAGAAAGAAGATTATTTTGGACTTTCCTGCCTCAGATGAATTCAAATTGGCATTCTATACATATCAGCCTCCGGAGGAGTTAGGGTTATAGGTAGGAGCCACTGACACCTGGCTTTCTTTTCTTCTTGTTGTTCTTTTTTTAAATCATGACAATCTGAAATCTTCATGATGTCATTCCAATGTTTACATTCAAAGTACTCTACCCAGGCCTGGGATTGGAATGCTATGACTACCACCCACAAATGGAGGGAGATCCTGATGAACTAATTCCTGTTCATGTGAATGCTAATGGAATGTTATAAAAGTAATAATTAAATTTGCAGTGAATTCATGATTCTATTTTAGAATGCCACACAAAAATTAATGGATTTATATCTTCCATTCTAGCACCAGGATATGATTAAGGATATTGACTATATTTGTAATTAATGCTTTTATAAGTACTCAACCATGATACCTCATGAAATGCAGTCATAATTTAGTAACTAATAATTGGTAAGAACATATATATAATTTAATAATATCCTCACATTCTCCCTTTGTATGTGTGTGTATATATAAATATATACATATATATGCAGATATATATGTATTTATATATTATATATATAATATCAATATACACATCTATCTATTGGGCACTACTATGGCTTGATTACAGGTCCTCAGAAATTCCTGGATACTCAGTTTGCCAGAGGCATTGTAGGCTGAGTTGAAATTCCAGCATGTCCAAAAATTTATTTGTGGAGTAAGAAGCCAATTTTACACTTTTTTTTCATTCTCTGTGAAAGTCCTGGGTCTCAATACGATGTATAATCCATATGCAAATATATTCTATGAGCTATGATATAATAAAGGAAATGTTATATGTGTAATAATACTAAATAAATAAGGGTAATAAATGTCATATGCAGTAGAACCCATGTATGTAAATAGATATCATATATATGAATATTATTTTTTCCAGTTCTAGGGCTTCAAGTCAGGCCCTTGGAACTGGTCTGAATTTCTTTTTTCTTTATTTCTTTTCTTTTCTTTTCTTTTCTTTTTTTTTTTTTTTTTTGCCAGTCATGGTGCCTTAACTCTGGGCCTGGACACTGTCCTTCAGCTCTTCGGTTCAAGGTGAGCACTCTACCACTTGAGCCACTTCCAGCTTTTTCTGCTTATGTGGTGCTGAGTTATTGAACCAAGAGCCTCATGCATGCAAGGCAAGCACTCTACCACTGAGCCACCTTCCCAGCCCCATGAATTTCTTGTCTTCAAGGACGGTGAGCTTTCCCCTTCACACACAGTGTCACAGAGTTACCCAGACCCTGAGTTCAAATCCCAGGCCTGCTAGAAAAATGGTGCAATTTCCTAGCCAGGGTCTTACTGTTATTATTACTTGTTTTTTGGCCTAGCACAGGGCTTGAACTCAGGTCATCGCATCTCTGCCACACTGATCATTGGATCCTGCGACCCTACTTCAAATTTCGGAGCTGGCAAAAAATAAAAATAAAAAGGAGAAGGATAAAACTGAGAAGTTCAAGAAGGTGGTTTTATGTTTTTTTTTCTTTGTATTGTGACCATCCTGGGTCTAAATGACAAGACCCAGAATGTGTACATGACACTGCATTGCTAATGTTTAGTGGACTATTAGGGAAGCCATAGCTGAAACCAGCAACTTTGGCCTGGAGGTCGAATCTTGGAACTGCCATTAATGAATGTTGCGAGGTTCTAAGAAATTCATTCTGATATACATCCGTACAAATGGAATGTTATAAAAGTAACATTTAAATTAGTAGTTAGTATATGATTATATTCTAAAATTATACACAATTATTCTACATTGACTAATTTTCAATTCATACTTTATTATGTATTCAATCCTGATACTTAAAAAGGAAGGAATAATTTAATTGCCGATAATTGGTATTAATATCATATATACAGTTTCATAATATACAGACATCTCTTGTTTTATACATATACATCTATCTATCTATCTATATCTATCTATCTATCTATCTATCTATCTATCTTTATCTACCAATTTACACATTTATGTGTTTATACACTTGTCACTCCTGGGTCTCAGTGATAGAGTGCTCACTGAGTATGTACAAAGTCCTAGGTTCCATTCCTCACTACCACTTGCACAGAAAAATCCAGAAGTCATGCTGTTACTCAAGCAGTCCAGTACTAGCTTTGAGCATAAAAGTTTAGGGACTGTGTCTAGACACTTACTCAAGATGCAGGACTAGCACCAAAACAAAACGATAGAAGGTTCTGACTGCAAAGATATAAGAATAGGACTGCAAATACCTCATCTTAAGGCAAGCTAGGAGTCTGGTGCTGAGAGCTGCCATCTAACCTGATGTAGCCAGAGGTAAACTGCTGCAAACCAGCTAAACAGAACCGCATGCTTGTGGCTTCCTCAGCCCTGTCATCCAAGATACTGGGGAGCTGAGATCAGACACTGGTAGTTTTAAAATCCAGCCCTGACAGGAAGTCTGCAGAACTCTGAGCTGTGGCTCAAAGTGGTAGAGCTCTTGCCTTGAGCAAAAGATCTTAGGACAGTACCCC